>NC_067433.1:14091945-14309445 GCF_009764475.1 Pristis pectinata
TTAATAAAATAAGCAACTTACTCAACCACATTACCTAAATAAGTGTGTGCATTAGTCTGTGCTGTAATCTAATCCAAAAGAAATGCTGTGTCTAGCCTTCAAGAGGCTTCAACATTATTGCAGCTTCCTTCATTTTAATTCATTAAATATGCAGAACTGTTACATTTCTGAATGAGGTTCTCTTGGGCAAGTGTATAAGCTCGCATTTCATATTAGAAATTCAGCTTTAGTGCCTTGATAGGTGAAAATAAATCAGTCATCTTAAGTGGAATAACACATTCTATGAAGATCATTCACCTGCTCTGACCTCTACAGCATTTGTACTTCACCCAGTTTTTGGCACTCCATACATCTCTATCAGTCTACAAAACTCCTCTCTCAGGTTTCTATTTATATGGCAGCTCTTGTAACACACAACCTTATGCTCTGCACATGTTTTGTACTTGGGCCATTGACTTCACTGTGTGGAAAATAGAGTGCAAATTGTACATGATAGATGGTCTATTTTGGCATCTTAGCATCAATCAAGGCATTCCGACAATGAATTTATTATAATTATCTATTTGATTAATGCAGGTGTTTAAAGCTTGAGAATTCTTTGATTTTTTTTAATAAAAAATTAAAATTTTCTAATTTGACAAAATTTGTTGAATTCAATGTTTTTGATGGCACACAGTTTAGCATCCAGTAATGTGAAATGCCATAATACAAACTAGAATCCTATTTGGTTCAATTCTCAACTGTGCCATGGCAAAATGTAGTTCTTCCAGCAGGAGGCAGCAAAGAGTACGGCTTTTCACTTAATTGATGTCAGCTGGAGAGGCACACTTGAATCCAGAGGCATCCGCCTCAGCAGATAAAGCAACTATTTTAAATAAGAGAAATCACATCCAAAAAATATCCTCAGGAAATATTCAAGCTGGAAGAAAAATCTGCATCAGCATTTTTATTTGGGTCTCAGCTCAAAGCATTCCAGCTTGTTTTGGAACAGGCTTTAATTCTAACCTACGCATGCTTGGGAGTCAGAACTAGGAAATCTATTCAGTATATGCACTCTCAGGCCTGGATCAAAAATAAAGCAATATTTCCCTCAATAATGCATTAGAAGGCACTTCATATTATTCCAGAGCTCTGTTACTATTTCCCCTGCGTGTTGCCCCTTCTATCTCTCTATGCATTAGCTTTATACACGACTTTCGACTGCTGCAAACAAGGTCTCAGGTCCTCAGACATAACAAAATGTCATTTTGTATTTTTTTTAAGTCACATTGGTTAACATATTTTGAGCTATTACAGCACGTTAACATTTATTTTAAAATATTGCAAAATGCAATAATTGGTTTCTGCACTAACTTTAAAACTATATCAACCAGCAGACCCAGATTTTAGATGTCTAAAAAATTAAGTACCCATACATCCCCAGAGTGTAAAAATAGGAGTTGGGTCTGGCTGTACTTTGTGCTACTAAATCCAGGCAAGGAGCAGAAAGTTGAACCTCTGAGGTCAGACACAGCACTTACTCACGAGGTTTTAATCTAATGATTTTGTACAACAGTGCGTGGACATTGTTTAAAGAATAAAAACGTCTCAGAACTTCCACAAAAGACACCTTGCATGACAAAAATTTCAATTAATATGGTTCTTGAAAGCATCCTCACACCCAACACCTTCATAGATTTAATTTTATTTTTGGAAATATCCCCTGTGAATTAAAAAAACATTTGTGACTGCTTTCTGAGTCTCATTAGCATCTCTAATACCTTGAGGTGGGGAGGGGCTAGAAATAGCATTTCTGCGAGGCACAGGGCCTCTTCTGCAGGTACCACAAGTTGCAGTGAGGAAGAGTTTCAGATGTTGCACTGAAATGCACATCAACTATTATATTTACTGCAGGTCCATGTATAAGCTTGTGCATATCCCCTACACAACTCACTTGCATATCCCTCCATGGCAGTCACAGCAAGAGCACTTAATGCCCCCTTCTCCTTGGATAACCCCTGCACAAGGCTCAGAGAAACAGCAACTATCAAGGTCTCATACCTCTGCAACCCCATAATGAAGCTTTCAACCAAATCTCTCCCAATTTCCATTTTTCAGTGTTTCTGATGCAGTGTTTTGAATTTAGGCTTTTCCAATGTAAAAAAAAGTTCCAAAAATCTACTCAGCTATCCTACCAAGGCATTAAATGTTTAGTTTACGCTGGGGACAGCAATTTCATGTAATGGTATTAAGTATTTGTGCACTATTATTCAAGACTAAAGGATACTTTGGCACAAAATATACTCCCTTAGAACGAACTCAGATCCCTCAATAAAACTGGGACACCTTTCAGGAGAAAACTTTTAATATGTTAAAGGGATTATCATTATCTCAGAAGCTTTGGGTGTCATTTTAATACAACACATCCTAAAATGACAGCCCATCTTTGAGAGGCACCTTTAACACTTGCTCATTTGCACATGTTCATTGATGCTGTTCAAACTGCTACTCCTGCAAGGTAACAGCCACAGACTGGTTTTCAGAACATTATTCGGTCGGAGTTGGAATCATGTCCCAAATACACTTTTTCCGAATTTCAATATTCTAAATACCCAGTGCAAACATGTATATTGTTGCAGAGCTGTGGCATATAATAGTCTGATTCAACAAAGACTTATGGGAATATGTTTCAAAGAGATGCACTTTTCGTAACAGAACAGATAACATTTGTAATAAATGTCCTTCATCAAGCTGATTAAAAAGTTGAATTACTTTGTGCATCACTGATTTTTCAGCTGACTTTTTCTGTTAAAAAATAGATTCTTTCTCAGCTGTTTTAAATACTAATTTTAATAGGTGTCACTACTTCACAGGCTTATGTAATTAAATTAAATACAAACCTTTGCAAAACCGTGTACTGTCTGGCAATATTCAAACAATCAGAAAAGTAAACAGTAGAAACATTATTAATTCACAGTATACAAAAGTAACCCGAACTATCAAAATTTTATGCTGAATAAATTTGTGTATTACAGATACTTTACTGTTACCTTCATAGGCCTATAGTGAAACATGAAAGGTTGTTGCAACATGTGGGGCTGTACAGTGCGGCACAGATGAAATTATTTATTCAAGTTGGTAAGGAGAAAACATGGCAGAGAATTTGTATAATGCTCATCAGATCAGCACAGGCAATGCTGATATATTAACCAAGACTGCTCCTATTCCTTGACGCCTCTCCCGTGTAGTGATGAGAATTGGCTTCAGTGTACAAATGCCAAGGAACACTGAGAAATCTCCAGGTTGGCGATCTCAAGAATTTTATTTGACACTTTCTACTATCTGAGGATTTTTAGAACGTGGAATGAGGGTGGGGAGTTGTGGGGAAGACATTTGTCTTTGGCTGGCAGCAAGAAATAGGTGACTGAGAATACAGGCAGTCACTTATACTCACCTCCACACGTTGAAGTCAATAGACCCAAACACTGAAAGGTGAGTACAACGGGCCAATTATGCTTTGTAAAAGTTTCTCCCACTTGAATGTTTGCCAGCGTCTCTTACAGAACTTTCTGAACATTTATAATCTTTACTAGCCCTGCTTGAAATTGTCACAAAGATGCTGAATTGAATTAAATTAAATTAGGCCAAACTAACCTTGGTCAGTTACATAAATCAGAATAGATTGAAAAGAGAGTTTGAGAACTAGAAAGGCAGTTGGTCACTCTGAAGACCAATTCATCATTCCTTCCTTAGCCAGGCACCTAACTTCAAGATAATGAAACTGCAGTGACATAGATAGCTCTGTTAATGTGGTTTAAAGACATACTGAGGATGAACCCTGCTTCAGTATTTCTTAATTCCACAAATGAATGGTCTGCGCTGCTGGCCTTTAAGAAACCTGAGAAGCAAAGCCTCTGCTTTTGTGAGGCTCAGCCAGTAATTAGTCACCTCTTTTCACTGCCACACTCCATGCCATCACCGTTATAACAACCCAAAGTAACTTCTTCAATTCCAAGTGCATCAATTTCAAAGTTGGACATCTCCAAATGAATGAAGTTAGTGGCTATCTTTCCCTATGAAATTTCTCAAATGAGTTTAAAAAAGCTTCTCAGTAACAACACACCAGACTGAGACAATTCCTGAGTTCTTTTCATTCTTGTCCTGTCATTATATATTGTCTCTACCAAATCCACTCTTGGCAGAAAGCTATCTCACTTTGTCCTGCAGCAGAGGAAGAAACCTTGATGGCACATCGTGCCTCTGGTGCAGTATCTGGGGGTCTTTGACAGCTGCACTCAGTGATTCATAGTACTTTTCTACACACATTCCTTTTCTCTCTCTCTCTCTCTCTCTCTCCCCTTCCATGCCCAGCAAACAGTGCAGCAGGACAACTAATAATAATGCTGGAATGAAGGCTAAAAAGAGTGAAGATAAAACAAGTAGAAGATGGTAATTAGTGGCACAGTATGGTCTCCCTTCTCTACCAACTAAACATAGTACAGAGAATGAACTGTGTAATGAAGAAGATTTCACAGCAGGTCAATGTTCACTCTTAAGGTACCTATACTTAATCATAGAGATGTATCCTCTCCACTGTTTACATAAGGATTGTCAACACAACAGCTATCTGTAAAATTTTTATAGCATCAACTACTAATCATTCCAGTGACCCTATGGGTGATACCGACCATTAGCTATTGACAAACGTTAGGGGTACTTTAAATCTTGAGCAGGGAATTAAATGTGAACACTAGCAGGGCAGATAACTGAAGAATAATACTTAGGTTAGGAAAACATTCAACTCTTAAGTTTTGTTGGAAATATTGATGAAATAATCATTTGCACATTTTCCCTGAATTATTGAGCATTCTTCTATCCCTCAGGTTTTATACTAGAGTCGATGAGTAACATTCTAAGCCACAGTCCTAGTCACTAAGTGAGATTTTCCACATTAGAACCTAATGACAGTAGCAGTCTTTTGGCACTATACAGTCCTTAAGATGCTCCTGAGAAATGACCTTCACGCCCTCCCCACCGTTACCTTTTGCTGTCATGAGTATTAGCAAACAGTAGCTGGCCTGGTTCGCACTCATGCAGCCCGGCCTCATTTCCATCATCACCCCATCCCCAGCACAGATACAAGCTGCCTCCACTGATCTGACTAGGTTGATTGACAGAGACAATATGATTAATCCCGCTTTCAATTAGCTGGGAGAACGGTAAATCTGCTGGGCCATTTGTTTGTTACCCAGTATGTCTGAGTGAACACTTGGGGAGGTGAGGTGAGGGCTGGAGGAGGGGATGAGGAATGGAAAGAGGAGGACAACAAAAAAAGCAGGCTTCATAGTGATTCCCCATGTAACTGAATAGGTTGCAGATGCCATTTATTCAAAGAGCAGCCACCTGGTTGAGACACCAGAGGTCATCTGCATTCCTTGAAATTACACTCCCAATATAAATCATTGACGTGAAGTGGCTTGAAATCACAATGCAATTGAATGACCTCACATAAAACAGATAAGATTACAGGTTATTATCTAAATAATACTTGAGTGCACATATTTTTTTTAGATTAAATACATTTGTAAAAGCTAAGATTTTCCTTTCTAAGTGATAGGGACACCAGGTTCTGTTAAATGGAGATGCTAGTCTCAAAAGTACCACACCACCCATTTCAAAAGAAAGGCAAAGTCTTACGCAGTGTTACAATACCATTTAAGTTGCAAGTTGAATAAGTTGCAATAAATGACATGTATCTAGGGCACATTGTTCCTCCCCTAAATCTGACTTTGATAACCACTGCAAGCTCTCCTGCGTGCAAATGCTACTTATTTCTTTTTCTACTAGACTCCTCTATTTCCTAAAATACAGCCAGTGTTAACGTCATATTCTAAGCTCCTTCAGCTGGCTCAAGAAGCCCTATGAATGCAAATGTAAAACAGCAGGTTCTTCACAAACTACATGGTCAAAGCTAGACCAAATACTACATCTACTCCACCCTAAAGCATACATTTGAGCTGAGGAACAAATAAACCATGGAAAATCAGTTGGACTTTTAACATGAGACTCCTGCACTGGTGTAGAACAGGCTTGCATTGGGATTCAACTGGACTAAAACCCATGACTTATACAGAGTTCAGAGTTAGCCTCCCAATCTCTCACTGCAGACAACAATGGGAAGTCATTTAAAACAAAAATAAAACCTCTGTGTTACTTTAATGGTTAATCATGGGCTAGGCACATCAGTGGCCACTACAGCATTACACCTTCTACTGATGAGCTAAGGGCCCATGATTAAACATATTGCTTCTTATTAATTCCATCAACCAGTGTGCGAATAAAGAATGCTTTGCTTGGCATCTGAAGGAGTCTGGACCACTCAGTTACATATGGAAATTCATGTTAGGATAGTTTGGACGCACTGAGTTTGAGAGAAAGGTCACTGGCTGGACTCTTTCCTGAAGCTTTTCACTGCAACCACTTCACTGAATCCCCCAGTCCTATGCCCCAGCAGGCAGCATGCCTTTCTGGATCAGATTGGCTTTCAGGTTCTTGTATATCTGTAGCTGCTGGTCCAAGCGGAGAGCCAGCAATTGCTGCAGTAGTTTACTGGGATTCGGGCCCCTAAAAAGAACCAAAGAAACAGTTTAATACATTTTATGCTTTCCTTTCAAAGGAAATTCTTGCTGCTGCACACCCCTATTGGGAGAACATGGCCATTGAGAATAAAAGAAAGCCTTGCCATTTTTATGGTGCCTTTGTCTTTCACAATTCAAGAAGTACCAATGAAAAAATTTTGCAGTGCTGCCATGACTGTGATTTAGGAAACACAGCAGGCAAGTTGCATGCAACAAGCTCTCACAAACTGCATGTGATAGAACTAAGCAGTCTGCTTTTCAGGGACATTGATTTTAGGGTACATATTTCGGATGGCATCAAGGAGAATTGTCCTTGCTCTTACCCCCCCCACCGATTGTTACCGTACACTTGAGAAGATACATGGGGCCTTTGTTTAACATCTCACCCAAAACATAGATCCTCTGACAATGGCACCCCTCAGTCCTGCACTGGAATATCAACCTGAGTTTTATGTTCAAGTTCACGAAGCAAGACATGAAGCAGCAGCATTCTATTCACAGGAAAAAAGAGTCCCCAGTGACACTGAAGGTACTTGCGCTGGGAAGCAGCTTTTGGGCAAAGTCATCATCTTCCAATCACTTGTAGGCAAGGGTCACATTAAAGAACAGCAATGTTGCTTCTGATGGGCAAGTTTCACACCAAGGAGGGGAGTCAGGAACATTTCTTACCAAACATCTAGGCAAACTGCAAAAGAACTTCCATTTAAAAGCATCATTAATGCAGAGAAGAAAATTCACCATGATAAAATGACATTGCGCCAACAAAGAAGACCTTGCGCAAGGTTACACTGTTTCTTAAAGGAGAGGGAATGAGTGAAGCGCAAGGTTTAAGAAGGGATATTCTCGAACCTAGGCCTGAGAGAGGTGAAGGCATGGTTCCTATTGGTCTGGCACAGCCTCAGAATAAAGGGACATCCCTTTAAAACTGAGATGAGGAGGAATATCTTCAGCCAGAGGGTGGTGAATCTGTGGAATTTGTTGCCACAGAGGGCTGTGCAAGGCCAGCTCATTGGGTGTATTTAAGGCAGAGATTGATGGGTATTTGATTGGTAAAGGGGGATAAGGGTTATGGGGAGAAGGCAGGAGAATGGGGTTTTAAACAAAAAAGCCTGTGATGAATGGCGGAGCAGACTTGATGGGCCTAATGGCCTAATTCAGCTCCGAGTTCTGTGAAGAAGTACAAGGTTGGAGGAGGTATCATATGAATCTATGTAACTTGCATTCATGTTGCACCTTATCTTGAAAAGGCCTCACAGTTAATGAATTTATTTTTGGAAGATTCTGCATCAGAGAGCTAAGTGCTCCTCGTTGTTATAAGACGATGAAACGTCAGATTCAGTGAGCGGCGTTTACCTTATGAAGCTGGCAATGTAGACATTGACAAAGGTTGCCATGAGATACTGACAATCAAAGCGGTCCATAATCCCACCATGTCCAGGGATAGTGTCAGCAAAATCCTGGGAAGAGAAAAAATGAGTTTGTTCACAGGTTGGCACATTTTCCTCACTGTTACCAGCTATCTCTGTGGGAATAACAGGGCCATTTTGGAAATGTAAATAGATTACTGAAATTATTTTTCCAAATGTCAAAATTTCCATTTTAAATAATAAACTTGCCTTAAAAATAAGTTTCTGTGCAGAATTGCTATAGCAGCTTCACAGTTACAATCTAAGAATTTCAAAGTCTTTGCAAGACCCTTTCTTACAGGTGTGTCTTTGATCTTCTAAGTCGAGAGACTAGCTCCTCCATTTGGGTATGGAATTATCCCATGTCACCAGATTGAATGCTGATAACTCTAGGGCAATGTTTAAACATACTCTGTGAAAATCTCCTGATTTTCCACCTTTGCCAGCTCATCATTTATAAAAGGTTGGAAGTTGCTGAGTGCCCTCAGGAGAAACTGCACTCGGTGCCCAAGTAAATACTTCAAAGGCGCTTCATAAAATAAGGGGGAGTAGGCCATGTAGTCATTTGGGCCTGTTCTGCCATCCAGTTAGATCATGGCAGATCCTCTTCCTCTTTCCACCTGATCTCATTTTCTTAATTCCTTTGGTGTCAAAAAAATGTCAATCTCTCAGCTTGAATGTGACACAGAGGTTTAGTTTTTCATAAGAAAGAATCAGAACCCTCATTGAATGAATTTCTCTTCCCTTCAATCCTCGATGGCCCAACCCTTATTCTGAGTTTAAAACTCCTATGGCCAAAACAATTTGTGAAAGAAAAATAATCTCTTAAACCCTCCAGGAATTTTACGTTCCAATATAATGATCTAACTCCAGAGTTTACGAAGTGTTCCTTGATTCAAAACTAAAACTGGAGCTACAGAGGAACAGGGTCAGGTGCATATACAGGGTCAGGTATGTTAAATGATCAATAACCAACTAGCAAGGCTGAATATTACAAAATAACAAAATGATGAGAAGGAATGCAAAGCATTTAGTGAGAACTCGTACTAAACAAGCCCATTGTCTTTACTGGCATGCTTATAAACAACGAAACACTGAAACCTTCCAACTGCTAATTTACTAAAGTTCAGGAAAAATAATAATAAAAAAAAGACAGGAAATCACATTTTTGAACTTAGGCTAACTTTTTGCGTCAGTTATCAAAGGGAATGATTTAACCCCACAAATTGTTTCTGATTGAAACACCCCTCGTTAAAAATAATTATCATGTCATTTGACATGTTCCTGAAGACCCCTCCCCCTGCTCCTCATTTTCCTCGACTAATTGTCATCTGGAGCAGGAAATGTGACAGACTTAATCCTCTCACCCTTCTGCTCTACAAATGCAAGCTGAAAGGGCATAACAACAACCCAGCAACAATTCTCCCTCCAGTGCCTCCACCACTCCTCACGGTCTGCAGTTTGGAGTATTTTAACATAGAAACACCATAGCACAGTACAGGCCCTTCAGCCCATCAATGTTGTGCCAACATTTTATCCTGCTCTAAGAATCTACCTAACCCTTCCTCCCACATAGCTCCCCGTTTCTCTATCATTCATGTGTCTATATAAGTCTCTTATATGTCCCTAATGTATCTGCCCCACAACCTCTGCCAGCGGTGCATTCCACACACCCACCACTTTCTGTGTAAAAAAAAACTTACCTCTGACCTCCCCCTTAAAATCTCCAATCACCTTAAAAATTATGTCCCCTCGTGTTAGCCATTGTCACCCTGGGAAAAAGTCTCTGACTGTCCACCCGATTCATGCCTCTCATCATCTTGTACACCTCTATCAAGTCAAGTCCTTCTCTCTAAAGAGAAAGCCCTAGCTCACTTCAACCTATCCTCATAAGACATGCTCTCCAATCCAGGCCAACATCCTGGTAAAATCTCCTCTGCACCCTGTCTGAAGCTTCCACATCCTTTCTATAATGAGGCGATCAGAACTGACACACAATACTCCAAGTGTGGTCTGACCAAGTTCTATAGAGCTGCAACATCACCTCACGGCCCTTGAACTCAATACCCCGACTAATGAAGGCCAACGCTCCATACGCCTTCCTAACAACCCTGTCGACCTGCGTGGCAACCTTGAGGGATCTATGGACGTGGACCCCAAGATCCCTCTGTTCTTCCACACTTGAAAAGGAAAAAATATACAGAAAGAGCAACTTGGAGGAGTGGGCTGAACAGAAAAGGATGACCATGTTGCCTCCTCCTCCTGTTGCTCAGCTACTTGCTACGTAGCCAGTGCCAATGGCTATCCTTTTGCGTTGATGGGATTGTGCAATATACGACAGACCTTTATGAAGCCTGGAACCCACTCTACCTAGTACTACAGGGAAGTGAAGTCAATGTTTTCAGCATGCCGTCAGTCTGATCTTTCACAACTCTTGTGTCAGCATAGTTTCTCATTAGGTGCATATATGTGTGTGGGTTGAAATAATGGAAAGTACCTCAAACTGCCAGAGGAAATGAACCACAGGAGGTGATGATACAGCACTAAGTGAGGGTTGTGAATTCTTGCCGATAATACACGTTCAACCACTTGGTTTGGATTGGACTGTTGAGTATTGAAAGTAAACTGACATAGTGACCTGCTCTCCATACTTACAACTGACTTAGTTGCACTTGCTAACATTTTCACCAAGAGAGCATTGTATGATTCGGGGCTGACACAAAAGGCACAATTTTGGTCCCAAAACAATATTCTTCTGATCATAATTTCAGATACAGTGTTTCCAAAGAAAACTTTATATAGTGTCTAATGTCCCAGAAACGTGACACCCAATTTGTGCACAACTAGCTCCCACAGAAATCAAATGCGATAACCACAAGATTATCTGTAAAAGTAATGTTGACTGATGGATAAATGCCAGCCACGTCACGGGGGATGACAACCCTACTCTCCTTTGAAATGATGCCATGGATTCTCTTGCACCCACCCTTTCTTCTCCAACATCTGCCACCTGGCATGTGATGAAAAATACCTTGATCTTGAATGCTCTCTTGAAGCCGCTGGCGAAGAATCCTCCAAATGGACTGATTAGTGATGCAAAAGTAGAAAGGGCAATGCTGTGAATCTGGAAGGGATACATTCGGATAGTCCGCTACAGAAATGAGACGAGAAGAAATGCAGTTAACTCATGGATATCAAGGTTTCCCACTGTAACTTTTGAAGGGTGATTTCTGAGCTTTTTTCACCCAGTCACACTGAGGAAATGGCAGGAATGTTTTTATTTTGTCCAGCTTGCACAACTCAGAAAGTCACTCCCTGAAACTTAATGAATATACAAAACCTTCAATGTCATACCCAGCCTATAATGGACTGAAGAACACCAGGGATTGTGTAATCTTGCAGCAGGAACAGCTCCGATGGTTCACACTCCACGCGTGAAACTGTTTGCCTCATTGTTGAACTCAACAGGGCAAACAAATATTTGTATCCTGACATCACGTAGGACAGCTGCATGAACAAGAAAGCAACGACTGAAAACAGCATGCCAGTGTGAGGTATAGGAAAGTACATTGATCAGTTCAATACCTCCCAAATGCTTTCCTGGGTGTTGATATTACTGTTAGTTTCAAGTCTGTTTTCTAGCTTCATTTGACATTGGCCTCACTTTATTGACAATAGATCATCTGACTGTAAACTTGTACCTGGAGTTATTTAACACTGATTGAGTTCTGACAAACATCTCCTGGTAAACGTCACCGCATGCCATCTTAAAGTAACACAGGGCAGAAGAACACTTAGCCCACTGCGCCCGTGTCGGCCCTTTGAAAGCTGTATCCAACTATTTCCATTCCCTTGCTCCTTCGCTGCAAAATTAATCCCCTTCAAGTATCTAACCAAACATCCTTTTGAATTCACTTCCACTAGTTTTTCAGCCATCAGATTTTGAAACATTATAATTGATCTATTTCTTTATTGTTGAATAATAAATAAATAAAAACAATGATCTTCTAACCTCACATTTGGTCCATTGCCAAGTATACAATATCCATATGACTTCTGTTCACTGATTTTCATAATTTTAAATTCCTTAGATCTTCGCACAATTCTGTTAAGCATCCGAAAAGTGTTCTCTGCTCTCAGTGCAGCATTGCAACTTCTCTCGTCCCGCCACACAACTGAAGTCCCTCACACCTGCTTTCATTCTGATAAATTTCCTCTGTGCCTTCTCCATAGGTCTGACATCCTTTGTAACGTCTTGTTCAGAATTATATATAGTACTAGCTCAACCAGTGTTTTATAAAGGTTGGGAAAATGCAAGTTAAATCCATACCTATTTCTTTCAGTAGTTCAGCATTTAGTTGGACAGTGCAATGCAACAATGTAGCAGCAGCTCAACTTCCCCTGTCTTTTTTTTACACTTAACCATCACATTAGACTGGAAGTGTTCCCTGTCAGCTATTCCTTATTACTTTATAATCCTTCATGATTTTGTGCACATTCTGTTATTAACCTTCATTGCTCTAAGAATAACTCACAGTTTTTCTGTTTTCCCCATGTAATTGAAATGCTGCATCCTTGACAAAGTTCAAATAAATCATATCTGGAATTTTTTTCTACATTCTCTATTCCTCTTAAAAAACAATAAAATATATTTTCTTCAGCAATTCCTCACATTAAACGCACTCTCGCATTGTGTAAGTGGACTTTTGTTTAAGCCTCCCAACTGGTGCAAGGTGCAATTCAGGTTGGGGCTTATAGGCAACATTTGCCTTCCAACTTCTGGAACGATTTTGTTGTTTCCAGCATTTTCGGTTGGTTAATCCCAGCTGCTTTTCTCAAATGCTTTGCTTAGCTTGGAGATGACCAATTACAAAAAGAGACCAATATTAGCAGGAGGGCTCAATTTCAATCACCACTGGAATTGGTTTTCTGGCTATTTACAATTGGTCAGTTGTTACAATCTAGAGTCTCACCACAAGGCCAAACAAGACTGTTGAAAAGAATCCTCCAATAAATCCTTCCCAGGTCTTCTTGGGGGACAGCTGTGAAAACAGATAAACTGATGATGTTTCACTACAGTAAACCATTATAAGGTTCTAATTAATACATATTATTTTTCCAATTTAGTGTTGAAGAAATTTCTATAGTTTACTAAGAATTGCACTGGAACCTGTGGACTGCAAAACAGAGTTGATTCCCATTGTGCAACACCCTCACGTGTAAGTAAACTGTGTCACAAAATGGTCACATGCACTACTGTTCAGTCTCTCTTTTTTCCTCTCTCTCTCTTCCCCCTCCAATTCCATGCCCCACAACGACCCCCACCACCCCCATGTCAACCACACAACCTCCCCCCAACGATTCCTGTATTGGAGTTATTCCATTAAGTCCTAATCTGGAATCCAAATTAATTTATAGAAAATATATTGAAAACAAAGACATTTACTCCCAACCATAGAACCATAGAAAACTACAGCACAGAAAACAGGCCATTTGGCCCTTCTAGTCTGTGCCGAAACATTATTCCACTAGTCCCATTTACCTGCCTCCAGCCCATACCCCTCTAGACCTCTCTCGTCCATGTATCTATCCAATTTACTCTTAAAAGTTAAGAGCGAGCCCGCATTTACCACATCAGATGGCAGCCCATTCCACACTCCCACCACTCTTTGAGTGAAGAAGTTCCCTCTAATGTTCCCCCTAAAGCCATGTCCTCTCGTACTTATCTCAGTAAGTAACCCTTGCACAGAAATCGGTACTTCCAGCTGCAACAGCAACCAACATGTTCTGAATCATTCCAGAATAAACTTCACTGTGCCATCTGTAAGTGTGTGCATTATAGTTTGTGCCTGTTCATTTTTCCTTCATGTTCCTATCTAACTTCTTCAACTGCATTGGAACTAGTCCCTCATGCAAAGAATTAGCTACGTTGTCCTTCTCTGCAGTTTCCGGGGCTCGGACTTTCCTGCTAACTAGAAGTGAGGAAGGTATATAAGAACACAAGAAAATAGGACGAGGAATAGGCCACTTGGCCCCTGAAGCTCATCCTCGATATGATCTTGTTGATTTGTCCCAGGCCTCACATTTCCTCTGCTGTGTCAGTTCCCCATAGCCTTCAGTTCCCTGATGCAGCCTTACTACAACACAGACATTCTTCAATCCCGGTAAGCTGGCAATATTTTCTATTGCTAACTAGTTTATGTGTGTGTCCTGGTTTTGTTTCTTCCAAAATACTAAATCTTTACCTCTAATCAACAGATTTGATCACCGGCATTATATCAGTGGCTCATGAAAAATCATATCAAAGTTTGAAATCCAGACTGGATTTATTAGGGTAATTATTAGATGCACAAAAAAATTGCTGGAAAGGAAAACTATAGGTTCCAGTCGCAGCTTCTAGCACTCCCCAGAACAAATACAGAACTATCATACCTTGAAGCTCCCTCCGATCTACCTCACAATGTGCCTTAGAAGAGTGCCCCTCCTTCATCTAGATGGAACTTTTCATTTCACGCACCAAAATTTTAAATGAAAAATTGGATGTCTTGCTTTGAAATGGGATAATGTGTTTTGGTCTTCCTACTGACCTTGATGAGTGGGGTTCGGCCAAAGAAGAATCCAAACATGTAAGCCATGATATCATTGCAGATCACACAAGAAATAGGCACAATGAACCTGAGCAACAAGAAAGAATAGGCAAAGTTAAAACAACATCAGGAGAGAAAGACTTAACAGGGTTCATGATCTTCATTCCTTGAGAAAATTCAAGCTATTTCTTGTCAGTCACTAAAACCGGCAATTGCAAGTTCTATGTTAAGTGAAATAGAACTTTGTGAAGCTGTGTCTAAAGGATTTAACTCACAACACACTTGATATTGTCCTTCTAGAGAATCATTTATGTGGAGACCCACAACCTCAGCTCTGCTGTCTTCAGTGTACCCTATAGTAAGCTGGCTCAGATGTAGCCCTGTCGGGAGACTAACAAGTGCCTGTAATGATGCTGCTTGTACCAGAGTTCTTAGGGTCCATTCAAATTCAGGAACTACAGTAATACAGGTTCAAGGCTTAAGTGGAAGCATAATGATCATCAGTCCTTATGGTAAATGCTGACAGAGTGGGAGCAAGACGGGTTCTCAGTTGAACTGAGAATAGCAAGGTGCTAAGGCCAAACAATTGTCTTCAATATCAGTTATGGCCAGGACCCTAGATTCCCAAAAGATACTTTTGGGAAGAGTTAAAGAGATGGCTTGGTGATCCTACATCAAACGTGCTATTGCGGCTCAGTGGCAATGTTTTCACTGCATATTGGTTGTGCTATAACAGAAATCACAGCAATAGATATTTCACAGAAAAAAATCCTCAATACCTGAAACTATTGTCACCAATATACAGTTCATTTGTTTGAACCTCACTGGTGCAAATTCCTGCCATATTTGACAGGTAACACTCACAGTCATTGACCTCAGAAGTAATGCATTGTATGATTCGGTCAGTGAGATTTCAGCATCACTAACTGTTGTTCAGTTTGTAGCACTCTCACATCTGAAAATTGTATTTAAAATCGTATTCCAGAGCTGAGCACAAAAACTAGTCCACTAGTCATTGCTATACTGAAGGAAAGAAAAATGAACATAAATACTTTGGAAAAACTTTTGAAGTGCAGCAGAGAACATCTCATGTTGTATCCATATTGTTTCTCTAACATTATGGTGAAAGGATTGTGGGGCACACCCTCTTCCTGTTGTATAGGAATTATGGAGGATTTTGTGAACTGTAAAAATAAACATTATGATTTATGACTAACTTCACAGCTGCTGAGAGTCTCAGGCTTCTGAGAATTGGAAGGAGCCAGTATATTGACTTTGTAACCTCAAGGAAGGAGTACAGAACTGCCAGATGTCCCAACTAGTTAGACTGTAGCTCCATCTGCTTCCTCGGGGGGACGTGAAAGATCCCATGATACTCCTTGAAGAAGCACAGAAGTGTTATCATCAGGATCCTTGCCAAAGCAGTTTATACAGTCATTTGTGGGAGGTGCAAATTATCTGCCACATTGCCAGCTTCACAACAAAGACTACTCTTTGAAAGTAGTTAATTAGTGAAGTGCTTTGGGACTTTAAGAGACTTTAAAGATCCTGTGTAAATGCAAGGCAGTCATATGTCACCCTGCAAATTCATGTGTGCTATTAAAATTAATCGGCTGAAAACACCACTGAAATCCTGCGACAAGAAAATGTATAAACTTGACAGAAGATTTAGTGACCAAAAGTGCACTACCACAAGAATTAGGAGCAGGAACAAGCCATTCAGCCCCTCAAGCCTGCTCTGACATTCAACAGGTTCTCTGCCAATTTGACATTTCTTGCCCACTTTCCTGCCCTTTCCCCAGAAGCCTTGATTCCCTGATTTAAAAAAATCTATCTCAGCCCTATTTACACAAGGACTCTGCTTCCACAGCTCTCTGTGGCAAGGAGTCCAAAGACTCACAACCCTGAGAGAAGAAACTCTCTCTCATCTCAATCTTAAATGGGCATCCCCTTATCCTGAGACCATGCCCTCTAGTTCTGGACTCTCCCATGAGGGGAACCATCTTCTTAGCATTTACAGTGTCCAGCCCCCTAAGAACCTTGTACATTGCATTAAAACACCTCTCATTCTAAACTCCAATGAGTATAGTCTCAACTTGTTTAACCTTTCCTCAAGGGACAAACCTTCCATAATTCATATAATTCTACTGAACTTTCTCTAAAACTGCCTCCAATCAAATAATATTTTAAGTAAGGGGACCAAAACTGTTCAATATGGTCTTACAGGTGCTTTGTACAACTATAGTAAAATTTCCCCCACTTTTATACTCCAGTCCCTCGAAATAAGGGCCAACGTTCCATTAGCCTTCCTTATTACCTGCTACACTCATGTGCTAGCTTTCTATGTTGCATGCACAAGGAACTCAAGCCACTTTGTGCTACAGCTCTCTGCAGTTTTTCTCCATTCTCCACCTGTTAGAATTACATGTTAATTTGTGCACTTTAAGCAATAACATTCAAAGGAAGAACTGGACTGTCACATACCAAATCATTCCATCAAAGAGGTTGTGGATAATGAGATGGGACTGAGTCACTACAATTAGCAGCGTCACATGGGTCCATCCGAACTGTGAATTAAAAATCAACATCAGACATTATATGTAGGAGGTTGTAAAATCAGACCAGGTCACTAACATATTAGGTCAACAGAATGTAAACAACTGATACAAACTGGAGTTGTTTGTGTCAGCAGAGCATTCTCTACAAAGTTACCACAGCCACTGAGACTGAACCATGACAGAGCTGATCAGCCTTCAAATAAAAGTTTGCATACAAACTATTCAGTAGGCATCCTGACCTCTTGGCCCATTCCACCAATTAATAAAGTCATGGCTGATCTAATTGTAACCTAAGCTCCACACTCAACTCTACCCACAGTAAACTTTCACTTCCTTTATTAAGAATCTGTCTGCCTCTGGTTTATAAATACTCAAAGACTGTAAAGTCGGCGAATCAGAAACCAAGGTCCTGAATCTGAACAAAAGAAACTATGAAGGTATGAGATGTGTATTAGCGATAATAGACTGAGGAACTTTACTTAATGGGTTGATGGTGGATATGTTCTGGATAACATTTAAAGAATGTATACACAAATTATGACAATTACCTATCTGGCACAAAAATAAGTCAGGAAAGATGGAAAAACTGTGGCTTACAAATAAATTTAGCAAATAAATTTAGAGATAGTATTAGATCCAAAGAGAATTCTCAGAAAAGGCGATAGGCCTGAGGATTGGGAGCAGTTTAGAATTCAGTAAAGGACAAAAAGATTAAGAGGGGAAAGGTAGAGCATGAAAGCAAACTTGTAGTGAACTTAAAAAGCAACTGTAAATGCTTCTATAACTATGAAAAGTAAGAAAGGTTAGAGAAGACAAATACAAGTCTATGGTCAGAAATTGGGTAGTTATAATTGGGAACAAAGAAATTGCAGAACAATCAAACATGTCTTTTGGTTCTGTCTTTATACAGGAGGGCTCAAACAACCTCCCAAATGTTAAGGAATCAGAGTCTAGCGAGAAGAAAGAACTGAAGATAATGAGTATTTAATGGTGCTTATGACTGACAAACCCCCCACAGCCTGAAGATCTACATCCCTGAGTAATAAAGAAAATCGCCCTGGAAATACACATGTATTGGCAGTCATCTCCAAGACTACAGTTCCTACAGATTGGAGGATGGCAAATGTAACTCCACTATGTAAAGAAGGGAAAGAAAATACAGGGAATTATAGTTTGCCCTATGTCCGAAGTGAGGAAATGCTAGAAGATCTCATAACAGACACGAGAATGGACCAGACGAAGTCAGCAGATGTTTATGAAAGGGAACTGAAGCTTAACAAATTTATTGAGCTTCTTTAAGTATATAATTAGCAGAAAACAAAAGGGAGAACCTGTGGATATGATGCACTTAGACTTAAAGGTTTTGATAAGATCCCATGTAAGAGGTTTGAGTCCAAAATAAAAACACAAGGGATTTGGGTAATATACTGGCATGCACTGAGAATTGGTTGACAAACAGGAAATACACAGTAGGAATAAATGGGTCTTTATGCAGCTGACAGGAACCACCCTGCCACCAGCTCCCCCCATCACAACTATTCACAATATATGTGAATGAGGGAACTGAATGTTGGGCGAGTTGGCAAATGCTTGGTGGAAGCAGTACAAGGAGTAGAATAATGTAAGCAGTATAAATGTGAGGTTATCCACTTGGGTTCTAAAAACAAAAAGAGCTCATTACCTGAATGGTAATAGGTTTGGAGATGAAACCTGGATATCATTGTACACCAGTCACAGAAAGCAAGTGTTCAGGTGTAGTAAGTACTTAGGAAGGTAAATGGTACGTTGGCCTTCATTGCAACAGGATGAGTACAGAAGCAAGGATGTCTTGATACTGCTCTACAAGGCCTTGGTGAGACCACATCTGGAATTATATGCCAGATTTGGCCTCCTTATCTGAGGAAGGATGGTCATGCCTTTTATGGTGCAGGGAGGGAGTGCAAAAAAGTTCGACAAAACTGATTCCTGGAATAGCAGTGCTAACATATGAAGTGAGATTGGATTTATTAGCCCTATATTCAGTGGAGTTTAGAAGAATGGGAGAGGATCTCATGGAAGCTAATAAAACTCTAAAAGGACTGGACAGGCAGCAAGATGCAGGGAGCATGTTCCCAGTGGCTGAGAAGTCTAGAACCAGGGATCACAGTTTCAAGATACTGGATATGCCATTTAGATCAACAGAAATTTCTTTAACCAGACGATGATGATTCAGTGGAATTCTCCACCACACAAGTCATTAAATATATTCAAGGAGGAGATAGGTATATTTCTTATTGCTAAAGGGATCAAGGGATATGGAGAGAAAGCAGGAAGATGGTACTGAAGCAGATGGTCAGCATGATCACACTGAATGTTTGAGCAGGCGCGAACAGCAGGAGAATGCTCTTCTCCTGCCTCTGTGTTTCTGCTTCCACCGCCCTCTGAGGAAAATAGCTTCAAAGAAGTTTGGGTACCCGAGAGCAAAAAAATTCACCTCACCTCTCTTAAATTTAAGTAGGCTAACACTGTACACTGTTCTCCAGATGACATGACACCATTAAAAACTGTTATAACACCTATTTGGTTCCTTGGAAAATCAAGAATAATGGTCTTAATTAGAATGCTTGTGTGGAGTATATAACACTAGAATAGACCTGCTGTTGTACTATAATGCGGTTGGATGATTGGCGTAGGTACTGGGATTTGTTACACACCTACTAGCATGAGATCTGTATTAAAGACTGGCAGTGCTGGATGATCGATTTCTCTCTTGCTGCCTCTCTGCCCCATTCCCATTACCACAGCAGAACAAAATACAGGACGGTCAGGTTAGACCTCATAAATGCTCCACTGCAAAGTGATGGTGGACCACTCAGGCTCAAACAGTATGTTGACCTCACCCATCCCAGATTGTCGGGTGTACTGCATACAGAGCCAGGTGAAAAGCCCCTTATTCTAACCTAGTAAGTTACATACCATGTAGAACTGCAGTCGGTAATGCTTCTTCACAAGACTCAGGACAAACATGCAGAATCCTAGGAACAAGAAGGTCAAAGTCACCAGGTCTTATTTTTAACTGGATTTGCTGAAACTAATTTAGTCCCCTGGAAATGAACAGGGAAGGCTGTTCTTTTACAGTTGTGGTCCCTCTGATATGTTCTCAGAATGCATGGGTGAAACTGCTTCACATTGGCTAGGGAGATCCGAGAGTCAATGATCCAGTTGACTAACCTCCCGAGACAGCAGTTGGGGTGTGGCAATCATGTTCAGCATCACTACACAGGAAAGATTGAATTATACGGAAGATCTACACACAAAACAGGCTATTTGTCCTGGATGCTAGCACTTATCTTCTACACAATACTCCTTCAATCCTACTTTTCCCTAACACAACTACCTTGTGTACTTAAATAGCTTTCCCTTAAATGCATTCTGGCTACTTGATTCAACAACCGAATTTTAGAAGCAGAGGGCAACACACAGGTACTACTATGTTGCACATTTAGCATAAGTGATTGAGGACAAATTTCTGCACCAAGGCCTTGTCAACTTGGAGCTATCCAGGATGATTGCAATAGTCTGGTTCAGCTCAGCATTATACTGTACTGCTAACTGAAAATGCAGCAGCACTACCATTCGAATTCATTTTGTCAGCTTTCCTAGTAATGCTTATTCATTTAAGAAAGCCTGCAGTGAGTTTTTCAGTTTGTTCCAATGCATGGTGTTGCTTAGTAAATAGATTCAAGAGTTGAGAAAACCTCAAACCACAGCATTCAAGTCAAGCAACTTGTAAACACTCTCTTTAATTGAAAATGAGCATTATCAATTTTCTATGGCAGCATAATTTTACCTGTTGGTACTTGGACATGTTGTGGGACATTAAAAAGCTATGTGTTCCTATTAAGAGAGAATTTCAGTAAGAACATTTGAACACCATGGCATTGTCAGGTAGAGGTACCTATTCAACAGTCTAAGCAGAAGCTAACAAAGACAGATTAGTCAGCTTCTAAAACAGAGGTTAAATTTTCAAGTGAAACATGCACATTCAAGTTGAAGAAGTTTCTTTCAAGCCGTTATGGAGCAGTCCTATTTGTGTGCTTCTCCCAATTCTGACCAAGGATCTCCATCAGAGATTCAAGTGCCACACAGGGGACCTAGGTTCTACCATACAATTATAACCTAGCCTGGGATTTAATGTTGTTGGTCATGCTTTCTGTACTAACAGGGTCTAAAGTGGCAGCTCCATGCTAACTGCAGACCACAACTGTTTGTTGCCTGTAAGCTTCGAACTCCAGAACAATGGCTGGCTCTCTCTGTAGAAACATTAATCTGTAACTGACAAAAGATGACGTCAATTACATTTGAAGACTAACCACAGAGCACCTTATGCAGAGTACATTTCTCTAAGTGCAGTATTGACTTCCTGTTGACCTTCAATGAATTTGCTAATTTAACATGAATATAATTTGTAATGTTTTATAATCATGGAATAAGAAACAAAAATAAACCATTTGATGCACAAATAGTACATAAGACAGTTTGTGGCATGTTTTGAAGTGCTAATGTCCATTTTTTGTTGAACTCCTCATTGGGAAACCTTCATGCTGCCTGTTGCAATTCAGCTTACACTAAAGTCATTTCCACTGTCATATTTCCACACATAATGGTATCATCACTGTGCCCATTACCCATTAACTACTTAATACCAAAAAACTATGATATATGGCTTTCACAATTAGCTCTCAGTAAAACAAAGACTGCATTACACTGAAAGTAGTGAATCCTGTATGAAGTAAAGAGACATTGCTGAGTATGATTTTATAAATTCCCTCCCTCAATAATTCTACTGTATTAAACATTTAACTGCTGGCTACCCTAAGCATAGATTAATGCACTGGTATCTTCAGTACACAGATAACTATAGCCTTGATGCTACTGCTGTCCGTGACAGCTTGGGATGCGATCTGGCCCAGTGGCACGTTGGAACCTAGCCAGACGGAGTTATTGTATTGCTCAGGGAGTCCACCTTCACTATGTCATTAATTTCACCACCCCCCCCCCCACCCCCACCAAGATTTCCCCTGACCCACACAATCCCTCTCCTTCCTATCTCCCCACATCAGCTTCCAACATAATCTTGTTTGGCCACCATGGAGAAATTTCTTTAACAACACTGACCTGTTCCTGCATGAGACAGCAGCTTTCTGCAGCCACAGTCTGTGAATTCTCAAATCAGCTTCTTAAATACCATAAAACATGGCAGTCATTTCTAAAAGAGGGATTTATTTTCGGCATTCCACAATTTGGTATGAGGGCAAAATAAAGCACTCATTTAACGCACTAAAAATGGGAGAAATCTTATTTCTAAGCAAAGATGGTTTCCAGTAAAATCTCTGCACTCAATGACTAAATGCTGTTGTTGGGAAGATTGTTCTCAGCTTTCAGACAGATTAAGTGGTTTGTTTGATGTTACTTCAGAAAATTTCTTCAACATGGCACAAATTCACAGCAGTACCTGCCAAGTAAAGAGCAAAGGAAATGAAGCGATGGTATTTGCTCAGGATCCGGAGAGGCTCCTCCCTCTGAACCAGTGCAAAGAATGTGTCTGTTACCGTCTCTCCATAGAAGAAGTAATTTGCACATAGTAGGAAATACCTTTAAGAGAAAAACAGGAAAAATCTCAAAAAACCTTTCCAGTAGAAAATAACACTTTCGGGTACCACACTGTATTAGTTATCAACAGGCATTTCCTTTGAATTAAAGTGTCCTGTCTCAGCTCCTGAAACCCTAATCCAGGCCTTTGTTACCTCTGGACTTGCAAACTCCAATACTTCTTAGCTAGTATTTTCTAGTCTCCATAGACATACTCAATCAAAACCATGCTGCCAATATCCTACCTCAGCTACCTCTCCACATCTTTTATCTCCTTCAGGATGTATCTCAAATCCTGCCTCTTAAAACTATTCAAATATCTCTTAATCAGATGTCAAATGTTTTGTTTGATTACAATGTTGTGTGGATTGGTAGGTTAATTGTCTGCTATAAAGTGCCCCCAGTGAGTAGATAAGTAGTGGAATCTGGACAGAGTTGATGGGAATGTAGGGAAAATAAAACTGGATTAATGTAAATGGGTGCTTGATGGTTGGCATGGACTCAATGGGTTAAAGGGGCTGTTTCCATGCTGTATTTCTTGATGACTTTATTACACTCCCATGAATCGTCTATTGCTTTATTACATCAAAAGTGCTGCAAAATATACATGTCATCATTGATGACTACTTTAAAACAAAGTATTTACAGCAAATGATACAAAAATCAGCATAGTGAGTCATGGCACAAGGGACTAATTTAATATGGTGCAAGGTCTCGACCCGAAACCTCTCGACCCTTTGCCTCTATAGATGCTGCTTGACCAGCTGAGTTCTTCCAGCTGTTTGTATTTTGCTCCAGATTCCAGCATCTGTAGTCTCTTGCTTCTCCATATCACTAATTTAATAATCAATGTCTGGACTATCACTCTCAATAAAATGCACATTAGTAGATGCTGTCATGTTTCAGCAAACATCAATGCTTCTTAATAATAATTTACACTGGAATTAAATGGGCTTCTGTGGTTGATGGCTCAGATTGGACGGGATCGCCAGATCAACCACTACATTTTAATTTTATGGACTACCTCCAGCAAAATAAAACATTCCAAAGCAATTAACATGAGTAATATCAAGCAGAAATTTGACACTAACCAAGAGAAAGATCAATGCAAATGAATCAAATTAACAAGGTAAGTTTTGAAGGATCTTTGACCTCAAACATTAACCCTGTCTCTCTTTCCTGCTGCTGCCTTACCTTCTGAGTATATTTTGTTTTTATTTCACACTTCCAGCATCTGCAGCATTTTGATTTTCATTTGATTCAAGTTCTATAATGTTCCTTAATGGAGACTGCTATAGAAAAACAGTGAAATATATAGAAAGAATTCCAAAATTTAATTCTGAAAGCACGGAGAAAGCACTGACTGAGAAATGAATATCTGAAGAAACCAATGCCCCAGAATTTAAAGGCAAAAGACATCCAAAAAGCTTTGGGATTGGAAGAGGATGCAGAGATGAGGGTGCAGATTTAGGAGTCCAAGGAAAACTATCAAAATATGGATTTTAAAATGGATTCGTGGTTAGAGCAACTGCCTGTGTAGGTCAGTAAGCACCTATGAAATGGGTGAATGAGAGTTTGTGTGAATTAAGGTTTGGGCAGAAGAGTTGGAAGTGAGAATGTTTAATGCAGGGAGGCCAGTCAGAAGAGCATTAAGTGGAATTGTCTAGTACTCATAAAATTATGAATCAGGATATCTACAGGGTATCTACAATATGCGAGTTGAAGCAGGGGCAAGAGTCACGCAACATTATGAAAGAGGAAAAAGGCTGTCTCAGTGACAGTGTGAATGCATAGACAAAAACGCAGCTCCAGGTCAAAACACCAGGCTTGCAGGTGTATGACTCAGCTTCAGGCAATTTTCTAGGATAGAAATGGTGTCCAGCGAGCTGAGTGTCTGGCAGGCTGGAGAAATTCAAGCATAGTACTGAGGGAATGATGGCCAAGATTTAAGAGGACCAACCATCAAGGATTTTGGATGGAAAAGGAAAGCTGTGATAGTAAGTTCACTGATGTTATTATTGGTTTTTTTAGGAAGGGGATAATGGCAGATTTATAAGTAGTGAGAACAATACAGAAGAGAATTAATCATTGACAATATTGGTTAATATTGAGTCTAGGAAGAGAAATTGTGTGGTCAATGTTTTGGCCAGAAAATCAAATGAACAAAATGTCCTGGACAAGATGAACTTCAACAAGATGGGAGATGGGACAGAATCTAGAAAGAGAGAGACAAGGTCTTGGGACAGAACAGCAGGAAATATTTGGGATGCTTGAGCTTGGTAGGTAAAGTGAAGAAAGAAAATTGGGAAAGGCAGTTGGATGAGCAGTTTTGATCTATATGCCAAAAAATCCATACACTTTTGGAGAAGAGCATGGAGAGGGCAGAGAGGGCAATTTAATAAGACAGGTAAGGTGAAGAGAAGCAGAGGATTTCTATCAATAAGGATCAGTCTTAGCAATTTGAGAGCTGTAAACCGGAATGCTTAATGTAGTCCAGCTTTAGAGAGACCAAAGATTCACTCCCAGGCCTGTCTAGGGACGAGGCAGTGGGAACAAGGCAGAGGGGTGGGGAGGTTAGGGCTGGTGTGGCACCAGGCATGTCAGCAGGGTGTTGATATTGCCAAGCAACAGTAAAGGAAGAACTTTGTCAGGGTCACTTCCTAGTGATAGAATATACGCAAAATTCAGAAGCTGTAATTTCCAATCCCAGCACCCCTACTAACTTGCAATTGACTACTGTCTAGCTAAATGCTGATTAAAAGCAAAATAAAGCCTTTGGCTGGTCACATAAAAGAACGCATGCTTCTATATTTTCATTTCTTGTGACACTAAGGGCTTAATTTTACAGCAACATTCTACAAGTGTGTCTTTATGCCAAATCTTATCACATGCTCACCAGCTAAGAGTCCGGAACCATGGCAGATGGTAGGAATGATAAACGTTGTAACCAATGAGAATAATCTCATGAAAGCATTTGATCTGTACACACAAAACCTAAAGAATTAATAGAAAAACAAGAAGTTCATGATTTTGTTTTGTTCAAGGTTACATTCGAGCCTGATCACGGGCAGCATTTATCGCAATCAAAGTACAGAATAAGTTTTCACATTGATTGGTAAATTTCAACACACTTTTATAAAGGTGCAATATTTAGTTTGGGATACATTATAAAGTTGCATTATAAAGAAGGAAATGTCTTGATTTCAGATATACTATGAACTCCTCACACAACATTCCCATTACAATTATCTAGCGTGCACTACAACAACACCTTCGATAATATACACAGAGTTGTAATCACACGGGATCCCAGACTGAAACCCAATTTAAAGCCAAATGCAGCTGTGATATACAATGGGACATTAGCTTGGAAATATCCCTGTGCAGCTTTAAAGTGCCAAAGCTTAATGCATGCAAATCATATTTTCTGTCTAAAAATACATGGGTTAGTATCTGGCTTAAAATTTTACTTAGAGCAATTTTTTGTGAACATTAATTCTATATATGACAACAATCACACAATGCAGAACCCAGATAAATGAATATATTTCTCACGATGTAATCAACAAATGCACCTGGAGATATGCCCCCAAGGGCATTTATATACATTGTACTCCAAGAGCACATCTTGAGCATTTTCGTAATGCATGGTGTACCCTGGCAACTTTCACTTCATCTAGCTGTCAGTTCACTCTGACTTCAACATTTACCGTCTGTCCTTAAGTCAACAGGTTGTTTCATTTTAAAAAGGGGAGTTTCACTGATGAAATCAGACATTCAGAGTTTCAGTATTATGCAATTGTTTTTCGTTGTTAAACTGAGTGGTGATTTTTAAACAAAGTTTGATAGGATCAGGATACTTCTGTATGTATTTTCAGACCTTTCCTGATTTATTATGCCTGTTATTCCAAGGTATCTAGTTCAACTTTAGGGTTCAAGGTAACAACACCCCCCTGTGATCCTGCAGTAAAACCCTTTTTGTTCATCTAGCATTGTGCATAACAGATCAGCTTTAGTTTAATCACTGGTTTGTGTTGAGTTAGCCAACTTCAGCTGGGGCATTGATTTGTGCGATAATCAAATTACACTACAATCAGTGTATCAGTGAGGAGGACTAAAATCAGTCAGGATTCCTTCCACTGATCACTGTAGACCAAGTCACAATCGACTGATTGTGGACCTGCGTCAAGGAAGTACAGCACCAAGCTCCATGTAATGCACCTCACAGTCAAAATCCTGCTGTCCAAGAAATGGTCTAGGTTCCAGTCATGGGTTCAGTTCGTACACTTGTAAAATCCATTCCAGACCCAAGAGCACAAGTATCCAGGCTGGTATTCAGTACTGAGGGAATGTAGGTGCCATACTTCAAATGAGAAATCCAGCCAAGAATCTACCTGCTCCCTTGGGTGCTAAAATATCCCGAAGTTTTATTTGAATAAAGCAGAGTAGAATTCTCTACATTGTCCTGGCCAAGATTTATCATTTAACCATTAACTAAAAACAGATTATTAAAATAAAAAACACCGTAAAAATAAAGATCAGACAGCATCTGTAGGGAGAGAAATAGAGTTAACGTTTCAGGCCCATGATGTTCATTCAGAACTGGGAAAATTTAGGAAAGACGCAGAGAAAGGAGATGAATGGAAAGGACAAAGGGAAGTCGGAATTGAAGACCAAAAGAAACCAGACGACACAAATTGGTGTCAGAGGAGAAAGCGTTGAAGGCTTGTTAAGGGCTGTTGACCCACCTGGAGGAGAGATGCCAGAGGAAAGAGGAAAAGTGCTGGAATTGTGAGATTCAGAACACAGCAAAGATCATGGTGGAAGTAAGATGGAGAATTAAAGTGACAGGCAACTGAAATCTCAGAGCCTCACTTGCAGACTGAATGCAGGTGTTCTACATGCTCCAATTCATGCACTTCTGTTTTCATCTCCTCTCCTCCCATCCATGCAAAGATAGGACTCCCCTTGTCCTAACCTTCCACTCTGTCATCCAGTGCAAGGATAGAGTTCCCCTTGTGTTCACCTTCCAATCTACCAACAGAACATCCCCTATAATTTCAGCAATCTTAAATGAGATGCCACCAACAGACACATCTTCCCCTCCCCTTTCAGTATTCCCTCCATAACTCTCTAGTTCACTCTTCCAATCTCTACCAACACCAATCTCCTTCTCACGGCACCTTCCCATGCAACTGCAGAAAAGCCAACACTTTGCCTTTTTACTTCTCTTCCTACCATCCAAGGACACATAGAGTCCTCCTGGTGGAAGCAGTGATTCATTTGCACTTCTGCCAGTGTAGTGCACTGCATTTGTTGCTCACGATGTGGTGTCCTCGACACTGGAGAAACCAAACGGAGATTGGATGACTGATTGTAAAACACCTCTGTTCACTCCATAAAAGATGGCTCCAAGCTTCCAGTTGCCTGTCACTTAAATTCTCCATCACATTCCCACACTACTTTAATAAAGCTCAACATAAGCTCAAGGAACAACATCTCATCTGTCTGGCATGCTTCAGCCCTCAGTGCTCAACATTGATTTCAACAATTTCAGAAAACCAACAGTTCCAGTTTGTACCTGAACCGGACAGTTCTGCTGTAAGAACAGGGAATGCTAGGGGTGCTTGGCAGAACCTGCTTTTGGAGAGAGGTTAGGCTAAGGGGAAGGTTGGCATTTTGAGTTGATAATCTCTGAACGCGAAAAGTAACAAACTATCTGCTGGAGGAACCCAGCAGATCAAGCACTACGTGGAGGGAAGGAATTGTCAACGTTTCAGGTTACAAGTCCTGATGCAGGACTTTAAACATTATTGTTAATTCCTTCCACAACCCCCCCCCCCCCGCCCCACCCACAAATGCTGCTGCTCAATCCACTAAGTTCCTCCAGCAGATTGTTTGTTGCTCCTGATCCCAGCGTCTGCAGTCTCTTGTGTCTGAAGGTGAGGGCGTGTTGGCCTGGGGTTCAGATCTTTTCTATCTCCATGCAGTTGCTGCCTGGCCTGCTGAGCACCTCCAGCACTTTCTGCCTTTGTTTCAGATTTCTGCCATCTGCAGTTTTTTTTTCTCTTTCAATCCCTGGACAGCTCTGATGTCACTTAGTTCTCTCCCTAATATTGCCTGAGCTCCTGGACTTTCCGAGCAATCTACTTCCATTTTCCAGAACTGCTGTCTTCTGTATTTTACAGTTCCAGAAGATTTTTTTTTCTCTTCTATCCCCTTATTTACACTGCCTGAAATGAGGTGTCATTAACAACCTTCAACACCTCTCCTATTCAATATCAATCTGCATCACCAGTCTCCATCCTATCTGTGACATTCCCTTTGTTCGGTCCATCCACTCCCTTCTCTGCAAATTTAAACATGCCTTTTTTCTAAATTTTTCCAAGTCTAATGAAAGGTCATCAACCTGAAATGTTAACTTTTTCTCTCTCCACAGCTGCTGCTGCCTGACCTGTTGAATATTTCCAGCATTTTCTGTTTTTATTTCAGATTTCCAGCATCTGCAGTTTTTTTCTACTTTTCCACTAAAAACAGATCTTTAGTCATTTATCTCTGCCATTTGTGGGACCTTGCAGTGTGTAAATTGGCTGGCGCATTTCCAAACATTTCATATGCTTTCGAATATGCTTTTGGGTGTTCTGAGGTTGCAAAAGAGCACTTTATAAATGCTTTCTTTCTTTGGCTGTGGCATTGAATGGCAAATAACCTTCAGGGTGCCCAACCCCGTATCAGTCAACACCTTTGAAGAAGACAGGAGATGACAGGAATTAAAATGATTTCTTGCACATTCAGGAACATAAGAATTTGAAGTTGGCTCACTGCTGAATGGATTCACAGAAATCAATTGCAATTGTGTACCCCAGGAAAACGGTACACAGACCAAATATACACAGAGCATGATCAATAAATTAAGTGTTCAAAACTGTAACTTACAATCATCATCAAAACCATGGGTCCTAGGTAGATGATGATGAAAAAGAACGCAATCATGGCCAGCGTCAGGATTCCTCTTACCCACCAATTCTTCCATCTATCAAAAGGAAAACATTTTCAGTTCCAACACAGAGGATTTAATCCACATCACAAATATGATGATTATTCAGTCAATTTCCCAATTTTGGTGGCTGGGGGGTGGGGGGGGGGGGTGTGGGGTGGGTTCTATTACCCAACTCACCAAATGGGAGACTCATGGTGCAACACTGGTTTTCTGTTGACTTCAGAAGTAGGACCAAGTTGATCCCAATATTTTCCCCAATAAGCAGCTTGACATAGATCAATATCATACAGAGTTCAGCTGTCTGCCCATACTGCAAGTATAACTCTTCATGGTCAAAAGGAACTAACTGTTATTTACATCTTCGTCAAGAGAAAACCTGAGGATCCTGACAAGTTCTCATTGCTATTGATACTATACCTCGAAGACAGTCCTGATAGAGCCTTGTTCAGCACCTCTGGAGTGTTATCAACAGAAGGGGGAACATCCAAGTTCCCTGATTCAGTTTTCACCTCGTTACCAGTTGTCACCGATTCTGTTTCCTAAATTAAAACAAGATCCAGCAGTTAACAATTGAATTAATGGGGTAATGCTGGATAATGGAAAAAGGTCACCCAACATCTGAGAAAGAGTTAAATGTTTTTGAAGCATTGTCTGTAGACATGGGAATCCAACCTTCCACCTTCAAACACCATGAGAGACAACACTCTTGACATCAAGGCAAGATTAGGCACGGTAGTGTAGCGGATAGCGTAATGCTATTACAGCGCCAGTGACCTGGGTTCAATTCCAGCCGCTGTCTGTCAGGAGTTTGTACGTTCTCCCCGTGTCTATGTGGGTTTCCTCCGGGTGCTCCGGTTTCCTCCCACACTCCAAAGACGTATGGGTTAGGAAGTTGTGGGCATACTATGTTGGCGCCAGAAGTGTGGCGACACTTGCGGGCTGCCCCCAGAACACTCTACGCAAAAATGTATTTCACTGTGTGTTTCAATGTACATGTAACTAATAAAGAAATCTTATCTTATTTCACTTAACATGGCATCAAGGACCCCTTGCAAAATTGAAGTCAATGGGCATCAAGGGAATAACACTTCACTACTGGGAAACATATTTCACACAAAGGAAGATGGTAGTGGATGCTGGAGTTCAATCATCCTGGCCCCAGGTCATCATTCCAGGAGTTCCTCAGGGTGGTATCCTAGGCCTAACCATCTTTAGCTGCTCCAATAATTACCTTCTTTCCATCACAAGGTCAGAAGTGGGCACATTCACTCATGATTGCACAATGCTCATTTCTATTAGCAACACCACAGCAAATGAAGATGTCCATGCCTATATGCAGTAAGACCTACACAATATTCATGCATGAACTGAAGCGGCAAGTAACATTCCTGCTGCAGAAGTGCCAAACAATGACCATCTCCAACAAGAAAGAGTCTAACCACTTACTCTTGATATTCAATAAAGTTATCGTCACAGATTCTCCCACCATCATCTTTCTTGGGGTCACCACTAACCAGCAAGCCAATTGGGTCAACCACATAAATTTTGTGCCTGTAAGTCAGAGAATGGGCATTCCATTCCAAGTGATTCACCCCCTGACAACCCAAAGAATTTTTACCACTTACAAAGCAGAGGGTGAGGGAATACTTTCCAATTGTCCGGATGAGTGCAGCTTCAACAACATCCAAGAAACCCAACACCATTAATTGCCTGGTTGGCACCCAATTATCACCCTGAGCAGTCATTTGCTCTACCACCAGTACATAATGGCTGCATAGTGTATCATCTGCAAAATGAACTTCGGAAACCCACTTAGCATCTTCCAAACCCATGACTTTTACCACAATGAAGGATAAGGGGAAGCAGGCACATTGGAGCACTACCACCTGCAGTTTACGCTCCAGGTTGTACACCTTCCTGAACTGGAAATGTATTACCATTCCTTTATCACCACTGGGGCTAAATCCTGGAACTCATTACCACAAAGGACATTGAAGTCTTTCTGGTGAAGGTTCTCCAATGATTCAAGAAGGTGTCTCACTACTACTTTTTCAAAGAGCAATTGGGGCAAGCAATAAACGATAGCCTTACCTGCAGCATCTACGTCCTTAAACATTAATAAATTAGAAAGCATAAATAAATGGGGATGTTCTTCCTGTTACACACTAGTTTACAATTGGCTGAAATAATCAGAAAAACCAAATATAGTTTACTGGGTTATTCCAAGGAAATAAAGAGTACTCTCTTTTACTAAGCCTATTACCTTTATCCAGAGACCTGGGACATTCCAGTGCTGGGTTTCTGCATAGCATGACAGAGGAATAGAAGCCTTTTCTTCTTCTAAGTCAGCTGATCATTGAACCTCATCCCCATGCTCCTTCTCCACCATGTACTGCAAACCTCCCTCAGTACAACCAATGGTGTTCTGAAACAGGCTGTCAGCGGGTGAAGATGTTCATAAAATCTCTTTGCTGGTGGGAATTCAGAAACGTAATGGAGGCTGACCACAAAAGCCCCAAGTCCATTAAATATGAAGTCCAATTGCTGCAAATCCTGATCCAATTCAAGTTTAAACATTTACTACACAAAATATTGTTTTGAAGTGTAGGGAAACAGATCCTGAATACTAAGGTGCAGGGCTATGCAAAAAATTGTGCTTGTACTGAATCTGAACTTAAGCACATGAAGCTACAGAAATTCGTTAAAATGGGCATCGCATGTTGTATCCATGTGCTTTTCTAATCCATGGATAGTAAAATTCTAAAGCGAACTAATGGCAAGTCAACTCACCATTCAGATGATGAGACTGGTTTATTTCCGACAACATACAGCTACAGGCACAGCTTATCTTTCAGCATTTGAATTTGAAGTTATTTTAATTACCAGTGCATGCATGAGGGAAAGGGAAGAGGTGTTTGTGGTATGATATCATCTAAGGGAAGAGGGTAGCTTAAACTGAAATGAAAAGAGCAAGGCCCCGAACTGCTTCACGTGTTTCCAACCACCACTTGGCATCTACATTTGACTTTCTATTTCTGTTTGAAAGTTTGCTTATCCTGCCTGCTCTCTTGATCAAATATTTTACATTTCTCATTGCCTCATGCAATTCTTTGTCTTGTTTTAGCCTGGGAACTGCTTTGGCTGGTGATGTTGTGTTGATTACATGATAAAGAGATTGAGCTCATTCCTCACATGCCACTGTTTCTTAATCTATTTGCTGCAGTGAGTCATATTTTCAACTCTCAATATGTTATCCGCACAATTTACTTCCCATGTAGCCATTAAATTTTTTTTATATATTTGATATCCAACAGTAATGGAATTGAAATCAGTATCTTGTAATACCTCTCACTTATATGCTGACAAAAGGTAGCTTAGCACACTTCAAAAAAATCAAACTAAATAAATATATATTAATTGTTGAACTAAATCTGCAGAAGAGCTGGCAGTTTTCCTTGTTTTGAAAAAGTAAATGCAATCATGTCTCTCTCTGGGGTCCTACTGCCCAGCAGAATGGAGGCAGCAAAGTCAGATCCGAGAGCCATTGCCTACATCGCTGGATGTCAGCAGGTCACGTTAGATCAGTGCTGTCGTTATTCCCTTGGCACGCGATTAATACAGGCTACTAGGGCTGCAGCAGTGGGGATGGAAGTAGGTACGATGCAGTGCCTGAAGGTTAAGAACTAAAGCCCAAAGCTCTGCCTTTTCTTCAAAGGCACCACCACGTGTTGCACAACACCCTCTCTTCCTATCCATATAGTATTTGTATGCGTATGTGGAGTGTCAAACTGAACCAGGCCTTTGGTCGTGATGGGTAACCTCATGGCCAAGGCCTCTTCCCATCTTCACCCAATTTTACAGGGCCACCAGCAGAGGAAACTGGAGAGTGATCAGATGCCAAGTTTTAAGTCCACAATCAGCCAACAGAACAGGTTGAGCCTCTGTTTCAGCTGGACTCTCAGGATGAATGCCTCGTTGAGTGTGATTGTGTGCCTGTCTCTAGTGTATTGCAAACAATGTGTTTTCATAAGGAAACCTCTGCTGTTATCATAATGTCTCTGGCCTCACAGTGCCTCAAAGACCATTTGTCAGATAAATCACCAGCCCAAAGCATTTTGAAAAGTTCCATATGAGAGAATCAAAAATAAATTCAACATCATAGCAGTTATAGCATAACATCATAGCTTAGCTATTTGAATTATAAGCTGGCTAGTAGACTGCAGAGCGTGAGATAAACTAGCACAATCCTTCAAAACCCAGCAAGGACTGGTGATGACTAACTGCAGTTGAAAGAAACTTAGTTCTCCATGATATCAGAAGTGAATTAACACTCCGGTCCCAAAGAAAGAGCACAGCATTTCTGTGTGCACACAAAAAACTATATTATCTGGCATTATCAATGAAAGGTCTAATTTGTTTTTTTCAGCAAATCCCGTAAAATGTCAGTACATTGGTCACCATTTGAAATGAGAATAGAAATGACTATGAAATGGGTGTCTGAGAGGATATTTGAATTCAAAATCTCCTTTGAAGCCCAATTGCAAAATACAATTATGAAATTTAAATGAGTAAATCTCTTCACTGTAAACTGTAGCTCTCTTATGCAACGGGCAGGTTAAACCTCCATTATTTACATCAATCATACAATATTTAACCTCTCCCTGCTTCAATCTGAGGCTCCCACCTGTTTTAAGAAGACCACTATCATCCCGGCACCTAAGAAAAACAAGGTAACATGCCTTAATGACTGCTGACCACTGGCTCTGACATCCACCAACATGAAGTGCCTCGAGAGGCTGGTCATGGCACGCATTAACTCCAGCCTCCCAGAAAACCTTGACCCACTGCAATTTGCCTGCCACCAAAACAGGACTGCGGTGGATGCCATCTCCCTGGTCCTACACTCATCTGTAGAGCATCTGGACAGTAAAGACACCTATGTTAAACTATGGTTTATTGACTACAGCTCCACCTTCAATACTATAATTCCAAGCAAACTCATCACCAAACTCCAAGACCTGGGACTTAACATCTCCCTCTGCAACTGGATCCTTTACTTTCTGACCAACAGACCGCAATCAGTGAGGATAGGCAGCAACACCTCCAGCACAATTATTCTCAACACTGGTGCCCCACAAGGCCGAGTCCTCAGCCCTCTACTCTACTTCCTATATACTCATGACTGCGTTGCCAGATTGTGCTCTAACTCCATCTACAAGTTTGCAGATGATACCAACGTAGTGGGCCCTACCTCAAATAACGATAAGTCAGATTTCTGGAAGGCGGTGGAGAGCTTAGTGACATGGTGTCATGACAACAACCTTTCCCTCAATGTCAGCAAAACAAAGAGCTGGTCATTGACTTCAGGAAAGGGGGCGGTGTACATGCACCTGTCTACCTCAATGGTGCTGAGGTCGAGAGGATTGAGAGCTTCAAGTTCCTAGGAGCGAACATCACCAATAGCCTGTCCTGGTCCAACCACGTATACGCTATGGCCAAAAAAGCTCACCTACTTCCTCAGAAGGCTAAAGAAATTTGGCATGTCCCCTTTGACACTCACCAACTTTTATCAATGCACCATAGGAAGCATCCTATCTGGATACATCACGGCTTGGTATGGTAACTGCTCTGCCCAGGACAACAAGAAACTGCAGAGAGTTGTGGACACAGCCCAGCACATCACAGAAACCAGCCTCCCCTCCATGGCCTCTGTCTATACCTCTCACTGCCTTGGTGAAGCAGCCAGCATAATCAAAGACCCCACACACCCGGGTCATTCTCTCTTCTTCCCTCTCCCATCAAGCAGAAGATACAGGCACCTGAGGGCACATACCACCAGGGTCAAGGACAGCTTCTATCCCACTGTTATAAGATTATTGAACAGTTCCCTTATACAATGAGATGGACTCTTGACCTCTCAATCTACTTTATGACCTTGCACCTTATTGTCTACCTACACTGCACTCTGTAGCTGTGACTCTTTACTCTGTATTCTGTTGTTGTTTTTACCCTGTACTACCTCAATGTACTGTGTAATGAATTGATCTGTACGAACGATATGCAAGACAAGTTCTTCACTGTACCTCAGTACAAGTGACAATGTTAAACCAATACCAATATTTATGTTCACTTTCTGGTTTTATCCCATCTCTGTTTTTCAATTATTTCCTTCTCTTCCACCACCCCTCCCTCACCACCACTGCACCCCCCACCCCCTCACCACCACTCCACCCCCATCACCTTGCTCCACAATTGGGTTCTGATTCTGCAAAAGGCCGATCTTGTTTGTCCACTACTAGTTTCTCTACTGAATGCACCCAAACCAAGGCTAATTTGGCCCTCCACCTTCTACATTGATGCACACTTGCAGCAATACCAGCTAATCCTTGTCCATCATCTAGCAATAATTCAGCATAATGGGAAATGAATAGGGACACACCTTGCCAAAATGCCACAAGAGTGCAATGTTTTGGATGATCCTCCCCTTCCTGTGAGATATTAAGCCAACATCAACCTATTCCAATGATCAGGTTAGTATGATTCAGGGAAGGGTAGGGAGTTGGCCTTATATGCCTGGCATCGTTGCTAAAAATTGATTAAGCGCTTACTCATTATTGTCATGAACATTTGTAAGAAATTACTCTGTGTATATTGACATCCATTTCAGTAAATAACTGTTTTCACTTCAGAAGTAACTCATTCTTTTAAATTACACTGAAATAATTGGAGGGACATACGCAATTTCTTTCCCTGCTTCTGGCCTGCCATTTCTCAGATACGCTTCCAAATTTCTCTTTAATTTGCTGCTCTGAAAGATTCTGGAAACTATGGTCACCATCCCCTCTGTTCTCAAACCACTTAGGTCATCAAGGATAGAACTCTAGCTACTTTGTGTCATGTCAACAAGTTTGAAATAACTCAAAGAAAGGAAAAGATGTGGTGCATGCATTAGGAAAACCTTAAACAACCGCTATACCTTGGGATGAACTATCTCAACCTAGACATGGACAGACACCACCAGGGAGTAACAGATGGACTTTCATGGCAAGCTGCACCATTGTCAGTAATTTAGAGAAATCTTAGAATTGCAACGCTCAGCATGGGGTAGCATTAGGTCTCTCTTAGAGAAATGGGTCCATCCACAATGAATAGCACAAAATGGGCTAGACCAGTGATACTCAGTCTCAAACCACAATTTGCTCTTTGACATGCAGCTTGAGGCTCTTCAAGACCTTCAGTTCTGTATTAGAATATGAAGTTTTATTAAACTAGACTTTAATAATTGTTTCCCATTATACACTGCTAACATCAGTTAAAAATTAATTAGAATTCTTTGAACCATCACGTGTATTCCTTTTTTCAAATGTTAAACACCCTGCTGAGGGCATGAAACATGGCAAAAGCAAAAATGAAGGCATGCAGACTGAACCAGATCTTTTAGTGAAGAGAAACAAAGTGCTGGAATCCAGATGAAAAACACGATGATGCTGGAGAAACTCAGCAGGTCAGGCAGCATCCGTGGAGAAAAGCAAACGGTCAACGTTTCAGCTCAGGACTGAAGATAGGAAAAGGGGAAGCCCAATATATAGGAGGGAAAAGCAGAGCAGTGATAGGTGGACAAAAGAGGGGAGGCGGGGTGGACACAGCGTGGTGATAGGTAGATGCAGGTAAGAGATAGGCAGATGAGAGGGAGAAGGGGAGAGCAGATTCACCAGGGGATGGGTCAAAGGTAAGGAGAGAAAAAAAGAGGGGGTAGAAAAAAAGGGATAGGCTAGGAAAGGGAAAAGAAGCAGCATGGTTGTGGGGTGTGGGGATTACTTAAAGTGGGAGAATTTAATGTTCATGCCTTTTAGAGAAAGGTGAGAACACAATTTCGTTGCACCAAGTAGTGGAGGTAAATTTGTCTGCTTAATAAGCAACAATTCTGTTGTCCAATTCAGCAATAATAAAATCAAAGATTAAAAACAACAGGCAAATTCGACTTCCACTGCAGCACACAAAAGAGACCTGCAATTTGCTGTCTCAAGCATAGAACACTACTCGATGGAACTTAAGGCTCATCAAACTGACACCCAGGAATTAAATACATGCAATAAATACCTGAGCTAAATTTAGCTTTAATTGCACTGAAAAGACTTATTTAGTGAAAATTTTAGTGGATTTGGCTATATATTCTGTAGTTATAGATTTAGTATGATTAGCATGTGTTTGGTGGGGTAGTGTGCAGTCATGTGGCTCTTCTAGTTAATGGTGATTGTGAACATGGTCCCTGAGTCATATAATGGTATCACTGTGCTCTTCAGAATTTCAATGGAACTGAATTTCAGGAGAGAAGAATACATTGCCACTACAATATGACATGTTTAGATTGATCGACTGGGAAGGAATAACTAATCCAGATCCCAAACTACATAATACACGGTGAAAGACTAAAAGTTAAAGTCATCGAAAGAATGTCTTGAAACGTAAATCCTCCTCTGAAATTTTTTGCAGAAAACAAACTGACCTTGTACCCAGCAGGTACGTCCAAGTAAAAAAAAACTATAGCTCTTACAGTAATGTCATGATGTTCAATGTGTCTTGAATAATTTTATCTCCAGTCCTCCCACAAATCTGTTCCATAAATTAATCACACCTAGTCTTAAATTCCTCTTTTGCTGGACTCAATTTCTGTCCTTACAGCCTTTATTGGTATTTTGAAATATTGGTCAAGATTTCATATGTTTTCACATTCACTGGTTCTTATATTTTCATCAGCTGTTTAGCTGCCATCTGCCAAGGCTGTCAAAACAAAAAGCTTCCCTTAGCTCTATGTGCATCGTTGATCACTTTGAGTGTCTCCCTCAAGCACCAATAATCAAACCCAAACTTTACCTAGACACTTCCCAGGATACAGTCACATTGCAACATCCCAATCTTACAAAATCTTGTGGGCCAGTCACAGGAATGAGGGAGGGTGGCGGGCGGGGGTGTCCCAGATGCCCTCAGAGGACCGTTTCAAAAAAAGATCTCAATTTCTCTGATGCCTTTCACAACATCCAAATATTTCCCAGCCAATTAATGAAGTATTCGAACATTTCTAATGTGGGAAACACAGCAACCAATTTGCACGCAGCACACTCCCATGAACATCAATGTAGTAATCATCAAATCATCTGCACGCAGCACAGTCCCATGAACATCAATGTAGTAATCATCAAATCGTCTGCCTGGTGATGAGTGATCGAGGGATTAAATATTGGCCCCAGGACACCAAGAAGAACATATTTAGTTTCCCTTCAGACTGTGGATTAGACATGACAGAAGAGACAGTGCTTTACTCCTTCAACACTGTACTCGAATGTCCACTCAAGTCTGTGGAGTGAGTAGGATTCAACAGAGAACCTTTCTGATTCACACCGGTGGCACAGCGTGGGGCTGGAATCTGGAAAATGTGTGAATGCCCTGGAATGAAACGATTTGGAGACTAGTGTGGAGCAAACAATGGGGAATGGGCAGGTGAGGGGAGATGATCAGTGATGCAGATCTGGATGTGGGTGGCGAAGAATTTGGGGGACAGAATTTCAGGAAAAGGGAGGGATTGGATGAGGAGGATGATATGGGGGGGGTCACTTAGGGGGGGAGAGGGAGAGAGACGGGAGTGAGGGGGGGGACACCGGAGTGGGGGGGGGGACACCGGAGTGGGGGGGGGGGAGGGGGACACCGGAGTGGGGAGGGGGAGACACGGGAGTGGGGGGGGGGGAGACACGGGAGTGGGGGGGGGGGGAAGACACGGGAGTGGGGGGGGGAGGGAGACACGGGAGTGGGGGGGGAGGGAGACACGGGAGTGGGGGGGGGAGGGAGACACGGGAGTGGGGGGGGGAGGGAGACACGGGAGTGGGGGGGGGAGGGAGACACGGGAGTGGGGGGGGGAGGGAGACACGGGAGTGGGGGGGGGAGGGAGACGGGAGTGGGGGGGGGGAGACACGGGAGTGGGGGGGGAGGGAGACACGGGAGTGGGGGGGGGAGACACGGGAGTGGGGGGGGGAGACACGGGAGTGGGGGGGGGGAGACACGGGAGTGGGGGGGGAGGGAGACACGGGAGTGGGGGGGGGAGGGAGACACGGGAGTGGGGGGGGGAGGGAGACGGGAGTGGGGGGGGAGGGGGGAGACACGGGACCGTAGATCCCTCCCCCCGTTGAAGGGGGTGGGTGTCCGTCGCCCCGCCGCCAGCGCCTCTCACCAGCTCGGTCAGCGGATCCTGCGAGTCATCGCGGGCCCGGCGCCTCAGCTCCGTCATGTCGCTCCGCTTCTCCCGCCGCTTCCCCGCGGGGCTCCGCCGACGCCGCTGCTGATTCCGCGGGCAGCCCGAATGCGGCCTGCGGTCGCTGTCACCGGTCGGCGAGCTTCAGGCCCCCAAATGCCGGGAGTAACAGGAACCTGCAGCTCCTCAGCAACCACAGAACCGCCTCACCTCCAGCCAGCGCTCCGCGTCCGGTCTTCCCGGCCGGTGGGGGAGCACTGGAGAGCACCGGCCAGCGGTCCTCCCAACGCCAGGGGCCGCTGAGGAGCACCGGCCAGCGGTCCTCCCAACGCCAGGGCTCGCTGAGGAGCACCGGCCAGCGGTCCTCCCAACGCCAGGGGCCGCTGAGGAGCACCGGCCAGCGGTCCTCCCAACGCCAGGGGCCGCTGAGGAGCACCGGCCAGCGGTCCTCCCAACGCCAGGGCTCGCTGAGGAGCACCGGCCAGCGGTCCTCCCAACGCCAGGGGCCGCTGAGGAGCACCGGCCAGCGGTCCTCCCAACGCCAGGGGCCGCTGAGGAGCACCGGCCAGCGGTCCTCCCAACGCCAGGGCTCGCTGAGGAGCACCGGCCAGCGGTCCTCCCAACGCCAGGGGCCGCTGAGGAGCACCGGCCAGCGGTCCTCCCAACGCCAGGGGCCGCTGAGGAGCACCGGCCAGCGGTCCTCCCAACGCCAGGGGCCGCTGAGGAGCACCGGCCAACGGTCCTCCCAACGCCAGGGCTCGCAGGAGAGCACCGGCCAGCGGTCCTCCCAACGCCAGGGGCCGCAGGAGAGCACCGGCCAGCGGTCCTCCCAACGCCAGGGCTCGCAGGAGAGCACCGGCCAGCGGTCCTCCCAACGCCAGGGGCCGCAGGAGAGCACCGGCCAACGGTCCTCCCAACGCCAGGGGCCGCAGGAGAGCACCGGCCAACGGTCCTCCCAGCGCCAGGGGTCGCAGGAGAGCACCGGCCAACGGTCCTCCCAACGCCAGGGGCCGCAGGAGAGCACCGGCCAACGGTCCTCCCAACGCCAGGGGCCGCAGGAGAGCATCGGCCAACGGTCCTCCCAACGCCAGGGGCCGCAGGAGAGCACCGGCCAACGGTCCTCCCAACGCCGGGGGCCGCTGAAGAAGGCATAGCGCTGGTCACCGGTCCTCCAACGCTAGGAGGCAGAGAAGAGCGCCGATTCGTTCTCACATTGGCGGGGAGCCAGGGTAGGAGTGGGCATGGGAGGTGAAAGGCAGTCGGGACAATGTTCCTCCAGCCCTTCCATCCTGTGGGTTCATGTTTCTATTAAACCATTCAAACCATCCAGGTTCCAATTACATCTAACATTAATATTGGCATTTATCTTGTGGACCCCATGTTGCCCAAAAGTTGCTACATTGCAAACTTCTATTTTCTTTTTCAATCTTTTTATTGAATTTCAAATTAATATACATAACATTAATGATTATACATCTGGTGCGAAGAGATCGGGATAACAATAATAACAGTTAATATATACACTCACAAGGAGTAAACTATATAGTCTGGATCTCCCGCTCTCTTGCTAAGTGAGCATAATACAAAAAAAGATTGAAAAGAGATTCAATTATATGGAAAGAGAATCCTCAAATCAAAAAAAAATAGACAAAAGCAAACCAAAAACTTAAAGAAATCGGACTGATATTTCTTCGGTTAAAAACATTATTATGTCGTTAGCTCCGCTCTATATTCAAAGGTTATTGAACTTCTACTATTCTTCATTAACGTTGGTACTTTTTGAGATCACGAGAAGCCCTGTATGTGAACACAAGACGTCCTTTAAAATGTGCAATTACGACATTCTGACAGGGAACATGATAGAAACGCTGATAGTGGAAATTTAAATCAGTATGGACACTAATGTATCTGGCAGTGTATTATATGTATCCATGCAATATTGCTGTATTCGTTGAACTGATAAACATCTGGGCTACAATTCATTGCAAAGGTTTAACAAACTTTTGAAGACAATTCATACATTATCAGATAATGTTTGTTAATTGTACATTTCATAGAATCATAGAACAATACAGCACAATACAGGCCCTTCGGCCCTCAATGTTGTGCCGACCTTTAAACCTCGCCTAAGACTATCTAACCCCTTCCTCCCACATATCGCTCTATTTAAAATTCCTCCATATGCTTATCTAGCATATTTCTTATTAGTCCTTTGAGCAGTCGCAGTTGTGCAGAAAAACAAACTACAAGTCAGAAAATAATACTTACAATGTAAAACGCATTGGCGTCGTTTGATATTAATCTCCATATATTAATCGAGTCACTTTCGAGAAAATGTGATTCAAATACCTGCCTTTAATAAAGGTTTTAAAATCTTGTTCACGTCATATTTTTAAAATGAAACGTAATTTCGCGCCGTTGCCATATTTGGAAAGAACGATTTGCATAAGGTTATATCAGGAAGTGAGCGTGCTGCGGGCCCGTTCATTTGCTGGTGACACTGGGAGAGATTAAATTGCGTGTCTGGTGCAATCTTTCCATTAAACCTCCTCTTGTTGTTTCATTGGCGCTGCAAGTGTTTGATATTATTTGTAAAGATGTTCGAGGCTCGCTTAGTACAGGGTAGCATCCTGAAGAAGGTGCTGGAGGCTTTAAAGGATCTGATCACCGAGGCTTGTTGGGACATCAGCTCGACCGGCATCAGTCTGCAATCCATGGATAGTTCGCATGTCTCCCTGGTGCAGCTCACCCTCCGCAGCGACGGGTTCGATACATACCGTTGCGACAGGAACCTATCCATGGGGGTAAATCTCAGCAGGTTCGTGCTTTTGCAAAAGAAAAATATGCAATTCTGTGTTCGAAATGTGTTTTATTAAATACACCGGAAAGATGGGCCCAGTCTTGGAACAAGACATTTCCTTTTCCTTTAACGATATTTTTATTAATTCCACAAAGAAAATACAGAGTACATGAGTCGAAAAGATAAAATACTACTAAATATTGATAAATGCAATAATGGAGAGGCTGCTTTAATCCACATGTTTTGGACATGTCCGAGTCTTAAAAAATACTGGTAGAGGGGTTTCAAACTTTTTCGGAACAAGACATTAACCTAAAAATGCATCTTATAAGTTTTTGCTTTGGAATCATGGACTTACCTAAACCTGCAAAAATGTAACATGATGATCCAAGTGAACGCCTTCCTTTTATACCGCTTGTATAATAGTCGGGCAGCTAAAATGGACGCAGCGACTTGTATTTAGGTGTGTAACTGTTTGCATGGGCCAGATCCCTCACTTTTGTGAGGGGGTTTTTATTTGGACCGGGGTATCCGGGCCATTTTGCTGCGTTGCCCCCAAGACCCCATTTCCCTCCGTTTTTGTTACAAAAAGGCGCCACCGGCCCGGCTGTGACGTCACTTGCGCGCGAAAGGAGGGAGGGCGGGTTGGCGGGAATCTGCCCAGACTTGCTACAGTTCATTGAGAAGGGGGAGTCCAGCCACTCGCTGAGTTTTAATCCTGTTGTAACTAAGTTTAAATTTGATATTTTTTTTAAACCCACGCTTCACTCTCCTTCCAGCAGTTTTCAGGAACAGAGACTATTCCTTAATTTATCTTGTCCCAACGTTTAATGAGATTGTTAGATAGGCATATGGAGGAATTTAAGTTAGAGGGATATGTGGGAGGAAGGGGTTAGATAGTCATAGGTGTGGTTTGAAGGGTTGCACAACATGGTGGGCCAAAGGGCCTGTATTGTGCCGTATTGTTCTATGATTGATCTCCGACCCATCTCCATGTAGCATATCTCATCCGAATGTTATAACATTGACTGAAGGGGAGATGCGAATAAGTTGGGTGCAGTCTGCAATTATTCCTTGAAACAGATCCTGGGGGGTTTTGACAGCGAGGATGTGGAGGGGATGTTTTCTCTTGTGGGAGGATCTAGGGCTAGAAGTGGCAGTTTAAAAATAAGCAGTCCCCTATTTGAGTCAGGTGATGGATTTTTTTTTGCAGAGAATCATGAATCTTTGCAATTCTTGATGAAAGGGCAGTGGGGGAGCTGAGCTTGAACATCTTTACTGCAGAGATAGCTGGATGTTTGATAAGCAAAGGAGTTGAAGGTTACCACAGTAGATTGGAGTGTAGCTCTGGGGTTCCATGATCTTGAATGTCAGAGCAGGTTTGAGGGCCTACCCCTGCTAATTTGTATGTTTGACAAACATCTATCAATCTAAGATTTAATTTCACTGTGTGCGGAAGAGAGTTCCTAATTTCTCCCACCGTCGCACTTGGAAGATTTTCCTACTGTGATTCTATGGCCGCTTTAAGCCAATGTGGGTGGTGTGGCATGCAGAGCTACAACAGCAGAGTTCTCGTGACCCAGGTTCAATCCTGACCTCCGGTACTGTCCATGTGGAGTTTGCACGTTCTCCCCGTGACTGTGTGGGTTTCCTCCGGGTGTTCAGTTTTCCCCCCACAGCCCAAAGATATGTAGGTTAATTGGCCACTGTAAACTGCCCCTCGTGGGTAGCTGAGTGATAGAATCTATGGGAGTCATTGGGAAGATGGGAGAATATGTTATGGGGAAAATTAGTGGGTGGGGGGGGGGGGTGTTGGAATTAGAGTGATCTGAGAACCCTTTGTAGACTCTGGTCCAAAATGGTTTCTGAAATTGTAAGAAGATGCAGAATACTCCAGTACCACACCCAAGGACCCTACGTAATTTGGTCTGGGCAGTAGTAGGTTATCAGGCACTGGAGTATGTGCATCCTGCAAGACAAGTAGTGATCTGGATAAATTATTTGTTCCTTTCCCAACCTAAGTGTCTGTATTTCTAAAACTAAAGCAAGATGCTGTGGATGCTGGTAAACTGAAACTAATGACATAACATTCAGACAGAATCTCTGGAGAGGGAAACTGATGTTTAAGGTTGGAGACGCAAGCGATTTGAATGTTTAAGGTTAATGGATGGTAACCCCAGGGTAGCCTTGACACATCAATAAGGGTCGAGGGGAATGATCTGCCTCCGCCATGTGTCGCTAAAACCAAGGACTTTATGGGTTTAAAATTAACTCGAAAGGACATTTTATCGAGTGATTACTGACCTCTGGCTAGTTCTAATACTCTGGTTCCATTACAGCATGTCCAAAATCCTCAAATGTGCTGGCAACGAGGATATCATCACCCTGAGAGCAGAGGACAACGCAGACACACTGGCGCTGGTGTTCGAATCACAGAGTGGGTATCAGGCATTTGCATGTTGCAGCTAGCTTCCTTTCTGACAAGTGCAATAAATAAGTGGTTGGCTATATGGCCTCTTGAGACATCTCCTATATTCAGTAAAGTGGTGGTCAGTCCACGCTCCTGATTCCCATATCCCTTGGTGTACAAAAACCTCAACCTTGACTTGGATTGAGCACCTACCAACCTCTCAAGTATAGAATTCCATTGGAATCTTTTGGGCTGAGACAGCATGTTTAACAGGACAGTGCTAAACTATATATGAAGGCCAAGGCAACATTGAGTTGCCTTTTTGGGTTAATGCTATGTGAAACCTTCCCAGGCCCCAAACTGCATTGGGTTAATACAGATTTTGTACAGTCAGTTGGATTTGAGAACATCCTCTGTCAGATCTTACACACAGTTGTTGAATCATAGGGCACTTTTCCCAATTGTCTGTCTATTTATTGAAGACAATCTAGTTAGTCCTGTCTTTCCTCTTAGGACTGCAAATATTTGTTCTTCAGATTGTCAGCATGTTCTCACCTGAAACTTATCGTTGAACTTGTTTCCACCATCCTATTTGGCAAAACATTCAAATCAAACCAACTTGATGTTCCCTTGCAACATAGAAGGAGGTTGCTTCAGCCCATCGGGTCTATACTATCTCACAGCACAATCCCATTCCCCCACTAATTTTCCCTGTAATCTATTGATCGCCTCCCACCTACACGCCAAAGGCAATTTACAGCAGTCAATTAACCTACCAACCTGTACGTCTTTGGGACGTGGGAGGAAACCGGAGGAAACACAGGTAATCACCGGGTGAATGTGCCAACTCCACAGAGCACCAAACTCCGCAGACTCCCATGCTGCCCCTGCTTTCCTCTAAATTCATTTTTTCCCTGGTGTTTTACCAATTAACTTAATCTGACCCATGGTTAATGATAAGATCAGGTATCTTTATTAGTCACTTGTACATTGAAACACACGGTGAAATACATCTTTTGCGTAGAGTATTCTGGGGGCAGCCCGCAAGTGTCACCACGCTTCCAGCGCCAACATAGCATGCCCACAACTTCCTAACCCGTACGTCTTTGGAATGTGGGAGGAACCCGGAGGAAACCCACGCAGACACGGGGAGAATGTACAAACTCCTTACAGACAGCGGCCGGAATTGAACCCGGGTCGCTGGCGCTGTAATAGCGTCGCGCTAACCGCTACACTACCGTGCCTGCCCTATGACTTGCCAATGGAAGCTGTTTCTCCCTGTTCATTCTGTTCAAACCACATCTTGAGCACCTCTTATTGTGTCCTTAACCTTCTGTTTATGGAAAGCAAATGGATTCTGTAATCTGTTCACAGCCATGGTATTCTACTAACTTTCTTCTTCACACCGTTCCTACAGTGCGCTGCCCAGAGTGCTAAAGATTGCATATAAATGTTGGAATTATGATTGGTGTGGAGCTTTGGACAGTAAGTTCAATGTTTGCCATTGACTGTGTCTTATTGCAGATCAGGAGAAAGTGTCAGATTATGAGATGAAGCTGATGGACTTGGACGTTGAGCAGCTTGGAATTCCAGTAAGTCCACTGTGTTGATTTGGACAATTGGTCAGATTGATGATCCATCGGTGAAGGGATCTTTGCTTTTGGTCTCGGGTTGTCTGACTGTGTGCTTTGTCCCGGTGTCTTGCAGGAGCAGGAGTACAGCTGTGTGGTGAAAATGCCATCTGGTGAATTTGCCCGGATCTGCCGAGACCTGAGCCAGATCGGTGACGCCGTTGTGATCTCCTGCGCCAAGGACGGCGTGAAGTTCTCTGCCAGCGGCGAACTGGGAACAGGCAACGTTAAGCTGTCACAGACCAGCAACGTAGATAAAGAGGAGGAGGCGGTGAGTGGCTTTGATTGCTCTCTGAACCGAAGCCTACCTCAAATGAGCAGATCGCCCAAATGGATCAACTGAATGTGTCCATCCAGTTGCAGTCATTTGTGCTCCTGTCCAATGGCGGCTCCAAATGATTTACTGCAATTTCCCTTTCATCCTATCCTCTCAGAGGTGGGAAGCGTTCTCAGGTCATTGATCCCTTTTATTTACAGCTCCTCCCCGGGTTATGACAGAGTTCCATTCTTGTGAACCGTTCAAGTTTCCAACTTGTGCAGCGGTTCACAAGTTGGAAATGCAGTCGCAAGCTGAGTTCCCGCACAGCAGGAGATGCCTGCACCCAGCAGCCGGCAAATCCATCCCGCCAGCCTCTCAAAGGATCATCCATACGTACAGGCTGTACACACGTCGGGCGCTCGTAAGCTGGGGGGGACCTGTATTTGTTCATGGATGTGGGTGTCTTTGGCACTGGCTATCATTTTTCATCCTTTGTTAACCTGGGACTGTGGCTTGCTACAAATTTCAGAGGACAGATTAAGGGCCAATTCCTTTGCTGACTGTAACTTTAACTCACGCACAGACCAGACTGGGCATGGATTTCAGTTCCCTGAAAGGCTTGAACATCAAACTTTACAGCACAGTACAGGCCCTTCGGCCCACAATGCTGTGCCAACATTTTATCCTGCTCTAATATCTATCTAACCCTTCCCTCCCACATAACCCTCCATTTTTCTAACATTCATGTGTCTATCTCAGAGTCTCTTAAATGTCCCTAATGTATCTGCCCCCACAACCTCTGCCTGTAGTGCATTCCACACACCCACCACTCTGTGTTTATAAAACAAAACTTTCCCCTGACATCCCCCTTATACCTTCCTCCAATCACCTTAAAATTATGTTCCCTCATGTGAGCCATTTTTCGCCCTGGGAAAAAGTCTCTGACTGTCCACTTGATCTATGCCTCTTATCATCTTGTACACCTCTATCAAGTCACTTCTCATCCTCCTTCTCTCCAAAGAGAAAATCCCGAGCTCACTCAATAAGACTGGTCAGGAATTTAACCACAATTCACTCGCCTTGCCACCATTCCAGTACTGACAATAACTTTTTACTTGCTCAGCTTCTGTCGTGAAACTCAAAACTAATTCCTCCAGATCAACCATCCAGAAACTTGACCGCAGATCGACCTGGGGTTTTGTCCCTTGTTTGAGCCCAACTGATTCCACAGTTGCTGCACTGTAAATACTTGTGACAATGAGTCTGGTTTTCATTTGGGGCAACTTCAGGGTTGTGGGCAGAACTTGGTCAACGAGCAGGAGGTGGACCAGTCCTGTGTGCTCACTGCACTGAGGTGAATGTCCTCCTGCTGATCTACCTGACTGCTTGTTTGAGTAACTTGGCCTCGGTTACAGATGCAGCGGGATCCTCACTCTAACTGTCCACTTGCTCTATTGCCTGAGTCGCGGCTGTGATCTGTCAGGGCTTGTTGCACCACGCGACAGGCTGCGAGGCTAACACTGCAAACCTTTCCCCCACAGGTGGGCATCGAGATGAACGAGCCTGTGCAGCTGACCTTTGCCCTGCGGTACCTGAACTTCTTCACGAAAGCAACTCCTCTCTCGCCAACAGTCACGCTCAGCATGTCGGCAGACATCCCCCTAGGTACGTGTTCCTCTGGCATCTTGTGCGGGGTGCTGCTGGGATAAACCTTCACTTTTAAGTGAAGTCACTGAGAATCGTTTAGGAATTGATGGAATGTCCAGAGGTCATTCAGCCCATCCTGCCCACACAAGCAAAACTAGAGCAGCTTCAGTGATGGGACTTCCCAGCTCAGTCTGAAGCCCTGTAAGTTACAGCATGCTGTGTGTTCCACCAGGTGCTATTTAAATGTGCCTCCACCTCGCTCTCAGTGAATTCCAGATCATTCGGGTGGAATTATTGACTCACCTCTAATCCTTGCATTTACGTTAAATCTGAGCCACTGTGACTGGTAAAGGGAGTAGGACCTTCCTATTCATTCTTTAGCCCTCTTGTAATTTTACACTGATTTATGTTCCTTTGGCCTGCTTTATGCCAAAGGAAAGCCCTTTGTCTCCTATTTGGTCTCGCTTAAAGATAGTTCTCCAGTCCCGGAAAAGTCCTTATTAAATCACTCGCAGCCTTTCTGATACAATCACATCCTTACTGCAGTGTGGTGACAAGAAGTGTACACTTTACCCTATCTGTGGCCTAATTAGTGTCTTGCACATGACCTATTCTAGCCAGTCCCTCAACCAATAAAGTGCCCTCTTGATCAGCATAAGTACCTGTATCACTTTCAAGGGTTAGTAACCTCTGTTTCTCTATACCTTTCAGTATGTTGATTGTGCATCCCTTTGCTTTGTATAATGATTCCAAGTGGCCTCCATGATGATTTACTGAGCAATTGTGTGATCTCTCATGTTTGACTGAAAGGCATTTGCCACTTTGTAAGACTTGTGACGTTTACTCTGAGCATCTGATTCCTTCATGACCACACCAATAGATTTGCATCCCTTCAGTTTGCTTTGGGGTTGCCTCAGTAACAAGGCTCAACCTGGATGGAATACTATGGTAGTTGGTGGGGTCTTGTCGAGCCTATTAATATTCATGGTTCAGTTCATTAGAATGGAAACAACTAGAATGCTGCAGTCCAGGAAGAGGCCGTTTGACTCATTGTGTCTCTATTGGCTCTTTGGAAGTTTTCAGAGGTGGATCTTTGGAATTCTCTGTCTGAGAGGGTTGTAGGGGTTCAACCACTGAGTATATTCAGGGTAGAGATGGATAGATTTTTGGATGTGATTAATGCAAGGGAAGCGATAGTAAGGTAAGAGATTGGCCATGAGCTTGAATGGAAGAGCTGGCTCAAGGCCCGATTATCTTCTACTGTTTCTTGGGTTCTTACCTGCACAACCTGGTCTGCTGGGGGATGAGACTCTGCACATTTGGGGTTTAAGTGCCCAGTTATTTCTAATTATACAGTTGGAGGGAGCTAACCATCTATTGCCAGTGATGGATGTGGCTGGAGTTTAGGACCCATTGATTCCTGACAGAAGGTGCCTGTTAATTCTGGGGTGGTGTACGTACTGTCTTCTATTCACCCAGGGAAAGCGAGCTGGAGTTCAAGTGCCTGCACTGTCCAGCTCACAAGGGACAACCTGACCCAACTACAGCCAATACAGGCTCGAGGACTAAAAATTGTACTGATAGCGGAACTTGATATGCAGAGATGGGTCCCATCACATTCAGGTCAGGAAGTCGGGCAGAACATGCCAGTGTTTAATGATTAATTTTGGCTTTGCAGTGGTGGAGTACAAAATTGCAGACATGGGGCACATCAAGTATTACTTGGCACCCAAGATCGAAGATGAAGAGACTTCCTAAAATAGGAGCTTCGATGATGATTGACCATCAGACGGACGTGCTTGTCATGCAGTCATTGGAGATAACTGAAGATTCTGTGGGTGAAGTTCACTGGCTTTGCTTTGGTGACCTACTCCTTTACAAATGTCTTGTTCCTGTACTGGCGCTTTTGTAGATATTTTCTGTAAATATGGTATCCAACATTTCACTTTGTTATAAAGAGGGTTCAATGAAAAGGAGTGAAATAAAATGTTTCAGTGGAGTTAACTGCTTGCTTGTTGAATTAGAATGGGGAAAGTTTGGGTTTCAGAGCGCGTTGGAGGATTGGGTTTGGTTCCTGGTCTGGCTGGCAAATAGTTCTGCTAAAAATCTGTTTGGTGTGTGAGTGAGTTACCTCGCACCCGGCTTCAGGAATGGACAGCCTCGACCACTAGAAATCTGGTGAGAACTTGAACATTCTCACATTCTGGGTTGAGATTTTACAGGTAACGGAGTGGAAAGTGACCATTCAGCCCATACTCCAATTTAAGGGCAGTTCCTCTGCCCTTTCCCCATAGCCCTGCTGTGTTATTCCCTTCACGTACTCCACCAGTTCACTTGTGATTGCATCTGCCTTCATTAGTCCCCTGGCAGTCCATCCCAGGTTCTAACCATGTGCTGCATTTTAAAGAAAAATGCCGTTATGCCACTTCTAGTTCATCAATTATCTCTGTTCTCTGCTCTCTGGTTCTTAACCCTTCTGCCAATGGGAACAACTTCTCTCTAACTGCCCATACACCTCATGATTTTAGATGCCTCCCAGATGTCTTCCTTTGTTCCAAGGCGATAAAACTAGCTTCTCCAGTCTATGAACATAACTAATGTCCCTCCCTCATCTTCTGGAATTATTTTGGTAAATCTCTGAAACCTTCACGACTATCCTAAAGTGCCCAGAACAGACAAAATACTTGATTCGTGGTAAAACTAGACTTCTTTTTCTCTTGGTATCCTGTGCCTACTACAACATTGCTGCTTCAGCCTGCTCTGCTGTTGTCACTGTTCTAGCTGGAAACCCCTTGTCTCGGTCTCAGGAGGTGCCTCTCTGCAACCCTGCTCCTGCAGTAGGTCTGGGATAAACTACGCTTGAGCTGGTCCGGTATTTGGACACTTCCCTGGTATAATTCTGTGGGCATCCATTGCAATCTGCAACTAAAAAGTCTCCTTCTCCCTCAACTGACAAATAGTCCTGCAGTTTCACGATCACCATTAATGATCCTAGCTTATCCTGAGTGTGGTTAATCCACTGAATGTCGCTTTCGCTAGGTGATGCAAGGTTTGTTTAGGTGGACCATGGGTTGAACCAAATCCAGTACAGAATCTGAAACAGACAGAAAACAGTGGGAAAATCTCAGGAGGTCAGGCAGCACCTGTGGAAAGGAACAGTTAATGTTTCAGGTCAAATACTTTGTGTCATATAATTGGGAGCCAAACTGTCACGATGGGATTTGAGTTGTACAGCACAGAGGCCCTTCAGCCCACCCTGACCATGTTGATCATTCAGTACCTATCTGCACTTCTCTCATTTACCTTTGGCTCAACTGCTTGTCTAGATGCCTAACTGTTGTGAGTGTCTCTGCCTCCACCACTCTCTCAGACAGTGCATTCTAAATTCCAACCACCCTCAGGATGGAAAAGTTCTTCCCTGAATCCCCTTTATTCCTTAATTTTGTGTGCTTCGTCTGCTCCAGAGAAAACAAACCCAACCTATCCAATCTTTGAGACACTCCATCCCAGGCAGTCTCCTGGTGAATCTCCTCTGCACCCTCTCCAGTGCAATCACATCCTTTCCACACTGTGGTGACCAAAATTGCAGATGTGGTCTCACTAATATTTTGTAACCTATGTCATAATTGCCCTGCTTTCATGTTCCTTGCCCCTGCCGATGAAGGCTTGAGCTAGTGTTTCAGGTGTGTAACCATTATCATTTTATGTAGCTTTCACTTATTTTGTCTCTGGGTCCAGTAACAAATTGGCAGTGGGGGATGCTGAAAGTTTACCGTTTTTATTATGCATATCCAATCAAACTGCAAGAAATTAACCTGCAACAATATTGGGTAGATGAAGAACAACATGCTAAAAACAACCAGCAAGTCAGGCAGCATCTGCAAAGAGGGAATGTTAAAGTTTATCAGCACTGATCAAAGTTTAAATAAAATGTAGAGCTTGTAAAATGGAACATAATTGTCACTTTCTCTGACATTGAAGACACTGCATTTTTCATTTAACCAAATAAGTCTGTATTTGAACTTCCCTTAGAAATGGACTATCTCTGTTCATATCTTCAATTTTGTTATGTTCCAGGAAGAAGCTATACCTACCCAGCCATTTCTTAAGAACTTTGGTAGAGCTATTTTCCACAATGTGCAGTTGTTACTCAGCATATAGAGCCAATGAGGACAAGATGCAAAGGGGATGGTGCTGGAGAGAAATGCCAGTGTTTTATCCCTTGCTTGAGATGAACTCAATTGCCTTTAAAACAACAAAAGTACGGCAAAGACCATACAGCAATTTCAGGCTGGACAATGAAGGTGATTGTGCCAGTGCTAACCATGTCCACTGAACAAATGACTAAAAGCAGGGAGCTCACATCACGTGACCTGAAGGGGGGCTTCATGCTTCTGCGATGAGCCAGAATTCGTCCTGTAGCTATTGTTAGCACACCTGGTTTAACTGTAAAATGCTTGGAGCTGTGATTCCAGGTTGATATCCAATACAGCACTGTTACTTTTGACTTGATATTTGCCTTTGGTTTCCAGTAAAGGACAGGTGACCGTCAGAGGGGTGGTCACTGCCTGAGTTTTTCAGGGTGGTGTCCTTGGCCTCCATTATAAGATCAGGTTGCCACGCTGTAGGAAGCACATAATTGTGCTGGAGAGGTTACAGAGGGATTCCCCAGGATGTTGCCTGTTGGGATTGTCAATAATGTCTACATCCCATGAACAATTAATTATAAAAAAAAACTGACACTCACCCTTATAAGCTGGAGATACTAATTTTTTTTTTCAAACCTGTTCTCCCACTGGCTGACTTGTAACCCAGCCTTTGCTCTGTAGCTCATTCTTGCGTTAATAAACAATTATATCAACCTCAGGTTCAAAATAAGCGTGGCCAAATATGAGCTGCCACTTGTGGGAGGAGGTTCCAAATACCAGTTTGGCAATTCACATTGAACAACAACCCAGTGGACGATGGTACTTTCCACTGTGCTTCTGCAGTCGCTTACAAAGCTTGATAAGCTGGATGCAGGAGACTTTTTCTCTTGGCTGAGGAATCTAGAACCGGGGCTCACTATCTCGGAATAAGGGCCATTTGGAGTTGAGATGATAATTCATTTTTTTCCACTCAGAGGGTGGTAAATATTTGAAACTCTTTCCCCAGGTGAGTTCATTCAAAACAGATTGATAGACTCCTAGATGTCAATGGAATCAGGGAGTACAGATTAGTTGATTGTCATATACACCAGGGTGCAATGAAATTCCTTGAGCGAACAGTATACGTAGTAATAATAAATACAGCAATGAGCGCAAAACAAAATGGTGTAAAGTTCAACAATGATGCAAAATCAATGTCAAAATCGAGTTTATTGGCATATGCAAGTGCACTTATTGGCATATGCATACAAATACGTGTATGCACAGGTGCAATGAAGAAAGCAGGTCAAACAGCATCTGTGGTGGGGGGGGGGGGGGAGGAATTGTCAACATTTCAGGTTGAGACCCTGCATCAGGGTTTTGACCTGAAATGTTGACATTGTTTTGTTTTACAAAAGTCTGTCATTCTCAGAACTAAAATTCACAATTGCTTTGAATGCAGTAAGGCTTACAAAGTGGTTTGAAATATTTGGCGAGAAGCTTGTTGCAGGCTGAATTTTCCCCAATTCTTATTAAAAACAACATTGAAATGACCGATTTGTAATTTAACTATATAATTGTATTGGTTAGAGAGAGTGTGGGAGGGAGAGGCTACATTTTCAAGCAATACATTTTCTGACCACATGATGGCAGCAGATGCTAATTCCATCCTTATCTGGACTTAATTTTTTTGCTTTTAGACAATAAGTCCTGAGAAAAACACACCCAAGTGCCTAAACAAAATAAAGTTTTTTCTAATTAACTTTATACTACTGATAAAGCACTGTCTCTGTAATAAATTCCAGCCTTGCAGAATTTACATTTTAATTAATTTTTCTTTAAGAATGCAACATGTGGCTCAAAGTCAAAGTTGTGTTGAATGTCATTTGCACAAGTCCATGTGTGCACAGGTGCAATGAAAAACTTATTTGCAGCAGCATCACAGGCACGTAGCATCAGATAAGCAGCATTCACAAGAAAAACATAAATTATACTCAAATTTTACAGTTGGAACAAAAACAGTCCATTTTAGTGCAAAGTGATCATAGTGTTGCTAACCTAGTGATTAGGGTTGTGCAAGTTGGTTCAAGAACTGAATGGTTGAAGAGAAGTAGCTTTTCTTGAACCTGGTGATGTGGGACTTCAGGCTTCTGTACCTCCTGCCCGATGGTAGCTGTGAGAAGATGGCACGGCCCGGATGGTGGGGATCTTTGATGGTGGATGTTGCCTTCTTGAGGCAGCGCCTCCTGTAATCAGAATCATATTTATTATCACTGACTCAAATGATGTGAAATTTGTTGTTTTGCGGTAGCAGTACAGTGCAAAAACATAAAATTACTATAAATTACAAAACTAAATAGTGCAAAAAGACAATTTATAGTGGGGGGGGGGGGGATGTTCCCGTGATGTATTGGGCTGAGTCCACCATCTCTGCAGCTTCTTACATTCCTGCACATTGTAATTGCCGTGCCAGACCGTGATGCAACCAGTCAGGATACTTTCAACAGTACATCTGTAGAAGTTTGTTAGAGTGTTTGGTGACAAGGAGAGGTTGCATAGACTAGAACTTTATACCCTGGAATGAAGGAGATTGAAGGGTGACCTGATAGAGGTGTATAAGATCATGAGGGGCATAGAGAGTGTGAAAACACACAGTCTTTTTTTCCCAGAGAGGGGGAGCTAAAAACAAGACGGCATAGGTTTAAGATCGGAGGCAAGAGATTTAAAAGGGACATCAGGGGCAGCTTCTTCACACAAAGGGTGGTGCGTATTTGGAAGGAGCTGCCAGAAATAGTGGTTGAGGCGGGCACATTAGCAACGTGTAAAAGGCATCTAGATAAGTACATGGATAGGAGAGGTTAAGAGGGCGATGGGCCATAAGCAGGCAGATGGGACTAGCTCAGTGGGCGACACAGTTGGCATGGACAAGTTGGGCCAAAGGGCCTGCTTCTATGACAAGCTGAACCTACTTAACTTCCTAAGAAAGTAAAGACCCTGGTGCGCCTTGTGATTGCATCTATGTGCTGGGCCCAGGGTGAGTCATCTGATATGTTAACGCCCAGGAATTTAAAGCTGCTGACTCCCTCCACCAATGCAGGTGTGGTCCACTGACTAATCCCATACCTCGAGTCCATACATTGGCACCACCCAGAATCCTGGTGTAAGGAGTGAACCACCTGACAAACTGCCTGCCCACCCAAGTCACCTCATCAGGCACCTCCGCCCCATCTGTGGGAGTCTGTAGATCTCACATCGGCCTCATCAGCCACATTAGGACCCACAGAGCCCGAGCAGAAGCAAGTCATCTCAACGTGAAGGGCAGCCTGTAGAAAGGAAGGTGGACATTAGTAACTTTTAATGGTAATATGACTTTGCTTGTGTTGTTACTGTCATAGAGTTCAGTTAGTTGCTATTATACCAAATGTTGGTGCATGTCTTGGCCAAAGTTTATTGAGTGATCAAACGTCCCTGACAAAATTAAAAACCCCTTTCCCCAATCTGAAAACCTAAAACCTTCAAGTCTTCTCTATCCTGCTTTGAACTTCCCTGGTTCAGTATGTTGCTGAGCTTTGGATTCTGGGTTCTGTGAGTTTACTTCTCAGAGTCATATTGCACAGAAACAGGCCATTTGGCCCACTTATACCACAACACATCAATCACCCATTTACACTAATCCTACATTTATCGCATTTTATTCTCCACACATTCTCATCGACTTATCCCCAGGTTCCACCACTCACCTGCACACTGGGGGCAATTTACAGCAGCCAATTAACCTACTAACCTCGGATGTGGGAGGAAACTGGAGCACCCGGGGGAAATCCACACTGTCACAGGGAGAAAGGACAAGCTCCACAGAGACACAACCCGAGGTCAGGATCGAACCCAGGTCACTGGAACCGTGAGGCAGCGACTCTACTCACCGTGTTGCCTCTTTGAACCATTCCAGTTTTTTAAACTCACCCTCTTGTATTTGCTTTGTCATCATGAGCAGAAGTTGGCTTGGTCCAAGTTTAACAACTGGACGTCCAGTTTGTTGCGTTTCCACAGTACAGGTAGTTCTGCTGTAACGCAATAGTTACATTCCTAAGAAGCTTCACATTATAGAAAGTCGCGTTACAGCAGAACAGGCTGTAGTTGCCTTCAAAGCACAGGTTTAAGCAGGTTTGCCTGATCACGATCGCACTATAACCAATGCGGTCCACGTAATGCAAATGGTGTTCCTCAATCCATCAATCACGTTATAACCAATTCGCGTTATGAAAACGCGTTATATTAGAATTACCTATACTGGAAGGTGGCATTTTAAAAATATTCACTCCTCACCTGGAGCTGGTGAAGCTGTTCACACAGGAGAAGGCCATTCAGACCATTGTGCCTGTGACAGCCCTTTCAAAGATCCATCCAATTAGTCCCATTGGCCCTGGCTCCAGTTCCATACCAGTTGAAGATATTGTAGCTCACCCACACACATTGGCCTTGGCAGTGAGTGTCATGAAGCTAGCTATTCGACTGTAGCTATCTTCACCTGGCCTTTGCTGGTGTGCATCTTGCCAAAGGACAGGAGGCAGCATTGCAGAACTTCAGCCTTTTCCTCCTCCAGGGGGAGTGCTGAGGCCAAGTGTGAGCATAATTGAAGCGGCAAGGTCACAGGCTGAATCTGGTTTAGCAACAGCATTAAAGTATTTGATCACACACCCTGAACCAGTACAGGAGGTCAGGTTCACTTTTCGCTAAGCAGGACGAAGAGAGTTATCTTTTGGATTTCTTCCAATGCTGTCAAAGGTCTTGGACAGGAAGCTAAGGGAGCATTGGGGTTTTTTTGGAGTTAGTCTCTTCTGTTATATTGTGAACTTAAAGTCAAAAGTCAAAGTTGAGTTTATTGTCATGTGCACAAGTACCAATGGGCAGCATGGTGGTGTAGCAATTAGCGTAACGCTATCACAGCGCCAGTGAGCCGGGTTCAATTCCGCCGCTGTCTGTAAGGAGTTTGTACGTTCTCGCCGTGTCTGTGTGGGTTTCCTCCGGGTGCTCCGGTTCCCACATTCCAAAGACGTACGGGTTAGGAGCTGCGGGCATGCTATGTTGGCACTGGAAGAGTGGCGACACTTGCGGGCTGCCCCCCAGCACATTCTAAGTACCACAAAGAGATGCATTTCACTGTGTGTTTCGATGTACATGTGACTAATAAATATCAATAAATAAATGTATGCACAGGTGCAATGAAAAACTTGCAGCAACATAGCATCATAAAAGCAGCATTCAGAAGAAAATGTATCCACTCTGTATTGCTCTGTCACTCTATGACTCTATAAATGCCCACATTGATCTGCGGTGCTGTCCTTGAGCAGAAACACATGGCTTTTGGCAACAGTTCCCAACCAATGGGAGGCAGTGCACTGTGTTGACCACAACCCCCAAAGCAGCAGCCTCCATTGGGAAGTCCATAAATCCAGCCATCACAGATAATGAGTATCTCCTAGGCCTGATAGCAGGAAGGATGTCCAATTCGGAGCTGGAGAAGGGAATGTTCAGCTCCACAGAACAGCCGAGGAAGCAAAGAAACAACAAGCACTACTAAGTCAGCTCGAATTCTACTGTGCCTGACAGGATCTCAGCCCCAGGGCCCCAAACATCCCTCAGTCATGGAGGACACTCTGCCTTCATCTCCAGCTCCACCTCACGCTAGTGCTGAGCATCACTTGGAAAAGCAGCTCCAAATCACGGTAGTGTAGCGGTTAGCGTAACGCTATTACAGCGCCTGCGACCCGGGTTCAATTCCTGCTGCTGTCTGTAAGGATTTTGTACGTTCTCCCCATGTCTGCGTGGGTTTCCTCCAGGTGCTCTGGTTTCCTCCCACATTCCAAAGACGTACGGGTCAGGAAGTTGCAGGCATGCTATGTTGGCGCCGGAAGCGTGGTGATACTTGTGAGTTGCCCCCACAACACTCTACGCAAAAGATGCATTTCACTGTGTTTCGATGTACACGTGACTAATAAAGATATCTGATCTGATCCGAATCCTTCAGGCAATGGCAATGATAATGATGTCTCGTTTCATACAAGCAAGGAGGCCTTTGGGCCCTTCATGATGGTGTTAGCTCTTTGGAAGAGCCATCCTCATAGTCCCACTCTCAAATTAGCCCCCATTATTATTTTTTAGCTTCTTTAGTAGCTGCAGTGTTGCAGCAGTGAGTATTGCTGCCTCACACCCCCCCCCCCCCCATCAGGTTCCATCCTGGCTTCCGATGATCTGTGTGGAGTTTGCACGTTCTCCCTGTGACTGTGTGGGTTTCCCCTGGGTGCTCCAGTTTCCTCCCATATCCCAAAGACAGTAGGTTAACTGACCATGGTAAATTGCCCCTTGTATGGGTGGGTAGCAGGAGAACTAGTGGAGAGTTTATGGGCTTGGGAGAGAGAATAGGCTGCAGGGAGGTAAATGAGGTAAATGTGTGTGCTCTCAGAGCTGTCATAGACTTGATGGGCCAAACAGCCTCTGTGTCTACTGTAAAGAAATATAATATATGCTAATTTAGCCACTTTCATAGAACCATACCACAGGGAAACACCCTTCAGCTGAGTCCACACCAACTATCAAACATCCATTTACACTTAACTCCTTCATTCCCATCAACCCTCCCGCTCACGTACACACAAGGGGCAATTTACAGCGGCCAATTAACCCACCGACCCAGAAAGTGAGAGGAACCCAGAGCTCCTGGAGGAAACCCACGAGGTTACAGGAGGAATGTGCAAATTCTACAAAAACAGCACCCGAGGTCAGGATCGAACCCTGGTCTCTGGCGCTGTGGGACAGTGGCTCTACCAGCCGTGCCACCCTGTCACCCTCCTTTAGTGAACGTGTTTCCAGGCAGCACATTCTGATCGTAACAACTTGCTGTGAGTATCGTTATTTTGCCCAGATGGGATAGCCTCTGGAAGCCTACTCCTTGGTCAGTAGTCTGATCTTACACACCACTCGTCATCACTGGCATTGACTTCAGGTTTGGAGCAGGATGGCTTGGGCGGGATTGCTGTGCCTATTATCCAGTATCTGGTGTATTGGGTTGTGCAGCCAGTTACCCGGTAAGGGCTGGAGTGGTCAGTTCACTTCCGCTGGGTGGGTTGCCGAAGCCCCAAGGTGACAGTTAAGCATTCAGGAGGAAGCCGGAAAATCTGAGGGTGAGGACAAGAGGTGCTTCAGAGATTTACTGGTCACAGTGGAGCTGCATGATTGCGGACTTCCTCTTCACATCAAGCTCCTGACATCCTGAAGCAACAACGTTTCTGATTGCAGGAAAGAGAGAACCTTGCATCAAGACACCTTGGTCGGCATGGATGAGTTGGGCTGAAGGGCCTGTTTCTGTGCTGTATAACTCTGGAACGTAGTTAGATAATTTCCAGTGCAATAGAGTTGAAAATTAGGGAAAGTTATGGTAATGCAATGTCAATCCTTGGTGGGACCCCTCCTGTAATACTCCACACAGTTCTGACCACCATATTACAGGAGGGATATGGAGACATTGAAGAGAGAGCAGTGAAGGTTTACAAGGTCAATACCATAAACCTGAGGGTTTACATACTGGGAAAATGAACAGACTGGGTCTCGTTTCCCTAGAGAAAAGAAGGCTGAGAAATGACCCATCCTTAAAATGATGGAAGATCTTGATTAAGTGGTTGCTGAAAGAATATTTCCAGTTGTGGGCAAGAGCCTGAAGGGAGACCATCAATACAAGGCAGCCACCAACAGACCCAAAGGGAAACTCCAAACAGATGTTCTAATCCAGAGATCAATGAGCATGTGAAACTCACTGTGACACAGAGTGGCTGAGGTGAAACGTATAGATGGACTCAAAGGCAGATTGGACAACGATGCAGGGAATAGATGATAAATGTGACTGAGGGAAGATGGAACGGTACTCGAACAGAATATAAACCTGGCTGTGGACTGATTGGGCCAAATGACCAGAGTCCTGATGCAGGGTTTCAACCCGAAACATTGACAATTCCTTTCCTGTCACAGATGCTGCTTGATCTGCTGAGTTCTTCCAGCAAATTGTTTGTTGCTCCAGATTCCTGCATCTGCATTCTCTTGTGTCTGCATCTGCCCGTTTCTGTACATCCTGTCTAATCCAACATAGTTTTAATGATGTTATTTGATAGGTAAGTGTTGGTCAAGATGCTAGTGTTATGTACCAGCAACAATAGAAACACACTGAGTCATGTATAAGTGTTAGAAACTATTTTATTAATAACTACCGTGATAATAAGAAAAGCAAAAATGTTAGATGTTAAACATTAACCCCAAACTAATAAACTCAAGGCTTGTGTGTAGCAAATTCCCAAACTCCAAGTCTAGGAATAGTTCTCAAAGTTCAGTTCAGCAAGGCATAAGGTGAAACGTGAGCAAAGGCTTTGCAAAGCCACTGTTGACTGAAGAGAAAATGTAGAGACAATGTAGAGAGAAATTATGAAATCCACATGTTCCACGATGGAACCCATACGACACCTCAATCTCCGATGGTCTCCACTGCTTTGTTCTGAAGTATCTGCCACCCGAAGGCATTCGATACATGGCCACCCACAGAAATACCTGTTTCCCACTACAGGTTAACGACAAAATGGACTCCAAATTTTTGCTCCAAAAATCCATACATGGATTGTAGTGACAGACACAGCTGTTGTTCTTCATCCATTGATACAGAGACCAGCAGTCAGTCTCTCTCTCTCGCTCTTCAACTCACTGAGCAAAACAGCCAGCACATTGTTATAGCCTTGCTGTCTTGATAACACCACACTCACACACTACTAATCTACTGTCCAGGTGCCTTAAAGGGAAATTCATCAAATAGCAACCTGGTTCATAAAACTAGTGAGAACTTTTCATTTTTTTCAACTGTGCTGCAAGAGGTTTGGCATTCACAAGAAAACAGATGGGGTTTATTTTATCAGATGTTACCTGTGACAGTGCAGCAATCCCTCAGCACTGCAGCAGGAACATTGTCTTGGTTTATACATAAAAGTTTCTGTGAGGCGCAGCCAACTCCATCCCCTTCACAGATGTTCAGATAGAAAACAGCTCTCAACAGCTGGAAACCTCAACAGCAGCCCAGAGGAAAACTTGGCCCAGCAACTGACCTGGCTGACAGCTGGTTGACCGGAGTGTCAACTGATCAATAACTTGGAGCCAGGGGCAGGACTGAAGACAGGACTCACTGCAAACAATCTTCCTTGTAGCAAAGGTCTGCTTAACAAGAGTCTGCAAGTGCAGCAAGCAGAAATCCTGACTCAATAAGAAATGGGGTGGCTCAGTGGTGCAGCTATTTGAGCTGCTGCCTCACAGTGCCGGAGACCCAAGTTCAATCCTGACCTCCGGTGCTGTCCGTATGGAGTTTGCACGTTCCCCCTGCAGTTCCTCTGTGCTCCAGTTTCCTCCCATATCCAAAATATGTGCAGATTTGTTGGTTAATCGGTAGTGAAAATTGCCCCTAGTGTGCAGAACAGTGGCAGAATCTGGAGGGAGTTAGTGGGAATGTGGGAACAATACAATGAGAGTAATGTAGGTTGAGTGTAAATGGGCTGTTGATGGTGGTATGCTATTGATGGGCCGAAGGGCCTGTTTCCGTGCTGCATCTCTCTCTATGATTCCGTGACTTTAGGATCCCTTCTCTAGGAAGGTACAATGTGTACAATGAGTGTACATAAGTGTACAATGTTAATTCAAAACATTTGACAAACAAATCCCTGCATTCTGCGCTCCAGGCAATTTTGACAAGGTAGAGTTGTACCACTGCACCCTGATACTATCACTCTGGATCGAAATGATCCTCACTCAACTTCCTACATGTTCTTTAAGCTCTGCACAAGGGGTGCAAATGCTTAATCAGTTGCCTGCACTGCAGTAGGAAGACTTGCATTCTAATTCTGAGATTCTTTTCTGTGGAATCAGATGGACACAATGCCCATACATTACTGTCGTCTGCACTTAGTGCATCCAACTGGGGACTCATTTCTACCTCTGCATCTCCCAGACTGGAATTTTGTTTTATTTAAGATAAGATTTCTTTATTGATCACATGTACATCAAAACACACAGTGAAATGCATCTTTTGTGTAGAGTATTCTGGGGGCAGCCTGCAAGTGTCGACACGCTTCCAGCGCCAACATAGCATGTCCACAACTTCCTAACCCGTACGTCTTTGGAATGTGGAAGGAAACCGGAGCACCCGGAGGAAACCCACGCAGAGACGGGGAGAACATACAAACTTTACAGACAGCGGCTGGAATTGAACCCGGGTCGCTGGCCCTGTAATAGCATTACGCTAACCGCTACACTACCGTGCTTGCTGGAAAAGTAACATCTTTTGCCCAACTCCAGTCATCTCTCAACTGCGCAGCTTCTTGGGGCTGGTTAACAAAATGTGGACCTGAAGTCACATACACGTTACACCTGATCAGGACAATGGTTTCTCCGCCTGAGGGACGTTGTTAAACCAGATGGTTTTTGTCAACAACCTCATAGCTTTGAGGTCTCTATTACTTATACTTGCATTTTTAATCACAAATTTATTTAATTAATCAATTTTCAATTCCTTCAGATTACTGCTCTCCTAACCCTGTGCTCTATTTCTTAAATTTCTATTCCACTAATTAATTGATTATGAAAGAGTATACTACCAAGAGGTTTGACTGCACCTGACCCAGAATGAGGTTGCCGTCAGTCGGTGAAGAAGGGGCTAGTGTATGACTATATCCACAAGCCAATTTCACATCAAGTCTGTGCTACAGGAACAGAACCAACACATCCCGTACCCTCCCTAAACTTCCTCCCATTTAAACCTCTAGAAGTGTCGGGGCAACAGTACTACCTGGGGAGTCGTGGTTCAAGAAGGCTACACCACCATCTCGGATACAAGCATCAAAGGCCAGCCTTGGCAATGATACGTATCCCTCAGACAAATGAATGCAGGACTGTGCCCTACAAAGCCACTGCTGGGAGTGTGGACTTACTTACTGGTGTAAAGTTAACTTGCTCAGTGTTTGTTTTCAGTAATGTTATTGCTGGAGGAGCATACTGACAATCCAAATCATTGCTGCTGAGCACTCATACGAAACAAATTAGGAAAAGTGAAGTTAGGTCCATGAGATGCACCATGTGACATCATAGAATCATAGAGCAATACAGCACGGAAACAGGCCCTTCGGCCTAACTCGTCCATGCCGACCAAGTTGCCTACCTGAGCTCGTCCCATTTTCCTGCCTTTGGCCCATATCCCTCTAAACCTTTCCTATCCATGTACCTGTCCCAAATACTTTTTAAATGTCATAATTGTCATTCAGAAGAATGAGAGGGGAGAATTCAGCAGAATGAGAGGGGATCTTATAGAAACATATAAAATTATGAAAGGGATAGATACGATAGAAGCAGGAAGGTTGTTTCCACTGGTAGGTGAGATTAGAACTAGGGGACATAGCCTCAAGATGCTGGGGAATAGATTTAGGATGGAAATGAGGAGAAACTGCTTTTCCCAGAGAGTAGTGAATCTGTGGAATTCTCTGCCCAGGGAAGCAGTAGAGGCTACCTTATTAAATATAGTTAAGACATAGATAGATTTTTGCATAGTAGGGGAATTAAGGGTTATAGGGAAAAGGCAGGTTGGTGGATCTGAGTCCACGGCCAGATCAGCCATGATCTTATCGAATGGTGGAGCAGGCTCGACAGGCCAGATGGCCTCCGCCTGCTCCTATTTCTTATGTTCTTTTGTTCTGTTCTTATGTACCATCTCTAACACTTCCTCTAGCTGCTGTTTCATAATCTACAACCTCTATGCATGGAGACCAACAAATCAAAGCTGACGGCCAATTATGACATCCTCAACCTGGCACTTCCAGGAATTTCAGTCAGTAGCCTGCCCATACATGCATTATAAGCTGGAACTAAGTAAAAGGACAGATGATAGTATTCAGTTCTGCATATTTCCCTTCCACCCACTCAACACCAACATCCCCCATCCCTGAATCTCCCTCAATGACCGAGGCATCCCTGAAACCCCTCCAATAAACAGCAAGTTCCATTACCCCATCATCATTCCCCCCTCCAAGAGCAAATAATATTATAGCCAGTGGCACAAAGTTAGTCAGCCCTGTGCTAAGCACACAAGCAGCGTCATGTATCCCATTTATTTGCTTGCAATAATGTGTGGGAGGATGCACACTATATGCTCATAAAAAGAGATTGATCAACCTACAGCTGTGAAGAGCATGATGTTTGAATGAATTGACTATACAATTGTGAAACATTGCCATCATTTGTATCAACCGTGTACATGCAATTTTTTAACGGAAACGTTTTTCAAAGAAGAAGTGCTTTGTGGTTAATGATGGTTTAATTTCAGCCTCTGTCTATTCTACAGAATTGCCAGTAGAGATTACATCCATGTAGCAGGTTCCGTGGAGCGTAGGAGAGAAATATCTAGTGGGCCTTATTTGGCCCACAATTGTGTACCACAAGTCTTAATGAAAGGGAGAGCCTCAATTTAACATCTTAGCTGAACGATATCACCTCTGGCAGTGAGGCATTCTTTCAGTACTGCCCAAGAACTCAAACCCACAGCCGTCAGCTGCAGAAATGATGTTGGGGGGGCACCTGACTTCCCTTGTGCACTGAATTAGACTGAACCTGACTGCTGACGAATATTAGAAGTTCAACCATTTCTGTTTGTTGAACTACTAATGGTTTATTTCAACATGCTTCATCCTCAGTGACCAGACATAGATCCAGGTGTGGCTCATGTAGTGATGTGTCCAATAACAGAAAGGCTCAGACAGTTTGTAGCGCCCCGCTCTGTCCTGCCCCTGTCACCACTATGATTTAATTGTAGAGTATTTTGTCGATGTAAAATGCCAGTTATTAATTAAAAAGAGAATCAACTTCTCTGTTGACTCTGTTTTTGCATCTGATTCTAGGAACACCCTCATTAACCTTCATGGTCAGTCTTATCATACACTGTTCTTCCTGGGACAGGGCCCAGCTAAAATCTGACTCCCATAACCCAAAGTCATATGGTATTGGTTTATTATTGTCACTTGTACTGAGGTACAGTGAAAAACTTGTCTTGCATACCGATCATACAGGTCAATTCTTTGCACAGTGCAGTTACATTGAGTTAGTGCAGAGTGCATTGAGTACAGAGTGCAGGTAAATTGAGTTAGTACAGAGTGCATTGAGTACAGAGTGCAGGTAAATTGAGTTAGCACAGAGTGCATTGAGTACAGAGTGCAGGTAAATTGAGTTAGGACAGAGTGCATTGAGTACAGAGTGCAGGTAAATTGAGTTAGTACAGAGTGCATTGAGTCCAGAGTGCAGGTAAATTGAGTTAGTACAGAGTGCATTGAGTACAGAGTGCAGGTAAAAACAAGAACAGTACAGAGTAAAGTGTCATAGCTACAGAGAAAGTGCAATGCAATAAGGTGCAAGGTCACAACAAGGTAGATCGTGAGGTCTGAGTCCATCTCATCATATAAGGGAACCGTTCAATATCCTTATCACAGTGGGATAGAAGCTGTCCTTAAGCCTAGTGGTACGTGCCCTCAGGCTCCTGTATCTTCTACCTGATGGAAGAGGAGAGAAGAGAGAATGACCCGGGTGAGTGGGGTCTTTGAATATGCTGGCTGCTCCACCAAGGCAGCAAGAGGTAAAGACAGAGTCCAAGGAGGGGAGGCTGGTTTCTGTAGTTGTCTACTATAGATTGACCCTAGTATGTGGGTGAATGGTGGAATCTGGGGGGAGTTGATGGGAACTTGGAGAGAATAAAATGGCATTAGCATTGGATTAATGAATTGGGTTCTTGCTGGTCAAGGCGTGACCAGCAAGCATCCACTTCATTAATCTATACGACTCTATGTGTTTGTGATTCTAATCCCATCTGCCATCTACACTGGGTGTAATCTATAAGTAGTCAATTAATGTACCAACCACTTTTCTTTGGGATGTGGGAGGAATCTACTGCGCCCAGGGAAAACCAAGTGGTCACAGAGAGAATGTACAAACTCAATACAGACAGCACCGGAGGTCAGGATTGAACAGGTCACTGGGACTGTGTGGCAGATGCATTACCTACTGCACCACTGTGCCAGTCAGATAAGGTGCATCTAGTCCACAGGTGCAGGTGACGAAGTGGGAATGTACCCTCTTTCCTTTACCATTTAGTCTTTGTAATAAATGTAACCTTATCCCAGGGGCATGGAGCTAATTGTGGTTTTATGTTGTATTGTTCCTTCTAAGCTTTACTGAGCAAGAGGGTGTTTGACAGATTACATTGTCACAGGTAGCTAGAGAGAGAAGGAAACATTGTCACAGTCACATAGGCAGGCAGTCCTTGCTCAACCAAATAACAAGCACTCTGCCAAATGATTTCCCAAGTGGTAAACTATGGAACCCATCATTTAGTAACCCTGAGGCAAGGCTGACTGATTTACGACTGACTAATGGCTAAAAATGTGAAAAATCTTTCTCCTAAGTCATCATTGAACCGTGTGCAATGATGTGATGTGAAATCCAATAGGGAGGGGAGAAATAGTTTTGGAATGAAGGGTTTCACAGAGGAGCAATAGGAGTTTGGGTTTAACGTATAATGTAAAGCTTGGACCAAGCTGTTGGGTGGATGAGGTACCCAGTACTGCCTTGATTCTACTCACCAGCAGACTTTGATCTCGGACTAAGAATCACAATGAACAGTGCACATGAGATCACTGGACGGGCTAGGGCTAGGAGAAGTGGGTAAGTGCAAGGGGTGTCCAGTTGGAGGCCTTCAATATGATAAAGGGTTTTGGTAGCGTTGATGTAGAGAGATGTTTCCACATGTGAATGGGACCAGAACAAGTCATAAATAGAAGATAATTGCTAATAAATCCCACAGGAAACTCTAAACAAACTTATTCATCCATGGAACATGGAATGGTAGGGAATAACTGAGGTAGTTAGCATCAGTGCTTTTAAGGACAAGCTAGAAGATCACTGAACAGAAGGAAGGAAAGGTTTTGGTCTTTCTCATTTTTTTACATTCGCCCGCCTACACATCGTTCATATGGCAGAACCCCACAACTGCTCCAACACTGACGCTTGCCAGTTCCTTTCTCCCAGTGTGTAGTGTGCTGGACACATAAGGAGCTGGTTGGCATCTCCGTGCTCACACATTGGGCTGTCCCCTAAATCAGGCTTGTAGAACAGAGCATTAAAGCATCCAGACCTGGATAGGACACTGATTAGTCCATAGGTTGGAAGAGAGCTCAACACCCTGGCGATTAAGCTGTTGTTTTGGTGTGAAGTACTTGTGACAATCACATCTCACCTGTCTTTTTGCCTTGTTGGACAAATACCCATAATGGAGTGGCACAGCTATGTTGTAGCAGCACCCACGCCTCTCAGTGGAATGCATGGTGCATGAGCAAGAATTGTTGTCTTTATTCTTAATTAGAGAGTTGCTGTTCCCAAAAGCAGATTGAGAGAAGGACATGTTACACAACCAGTTACTACCCTCAGGGTTGAGTTCAGGGCACTAGTGGGTTTGTTGGTGGGGCTGCAGTGCCCCATGGCTGGCAATCAGTATAGAAACACAAGCTTGGATTCGTGAAATTAGCCATGGATGTTGCTGTCAAGTCTCCTTATCACAGCACTGCAAAGGTTGACCTTCTCTGAGTATTATTTACATAAGCACGCACGGTGGTGTAGCGGTTAACATAATGCTTTACAGCACCAGCGACCCGGGTTCAAATCCGGCCGCTGTCTGTAAGGAGTTTGTACGTTCTCCCCGTGTCTGCGTGGGTTTCCTCCGGGTGCTCCAATTTCCTCCCACATTCCAAAGACCTACAGGTTAGGAAGTTGTGGGCTTGCTATGTTGGCGCTGGAAGCGTGGCAACACTTGCAGGCTGCCCCCAGAACACTCTACACAAAAAGTTGTATTTCACTGTGTGTTTCGATGTACATGTGACTAATAAAGATATCTTATCTTACCTAAGGCTCCTCTCCATTGTATCTCTCAACTACACCAGCTTGTCTGTGAAGGGAGGTTCACACCATTCAAGACCACCTTGATCCTTTGAAATTCCAGAGCCTCACAGGAGTGAAACAGCGATGCAGTGGTCTTTATTTGACAGAACCTGAATCTCTATTGGTTAAAAGGCTCCTGGCATCATATCCCAAGACAAATCAGATTTTATTTTTGGAAAAGTCTTGCCAAAGGATGACAAGCCCAAGTTACCTGCCTCAGTGGGAAGGACACCTCTGAGTATCTCTTGATTCTCTTAATATCTATCAATCTCGGTCTTGAATGCCCCATGACTTAACCTCCACAGCCCCCTTGCATAGACATCTCCAATGATTCACCAACTTCTGGGTGAAGAAATTTCTCTCGGGAAAGAGAGAGAGAGACAGAAGGGGGGGCAGGAAAGGGAAGAGAAGGCAAGATGCAGAGGGAGGATGTGGGAAGTGAGGGAGAGCATGTGAGGGACGGGAAAAAAGAGAGAGCAAAAGAGGTGGGGGGGAATGAATATCTGAACTTTCCCCAGTAGTTTCATATGCTGAGCCTCTTTATAAAACCACTGGCTCGGTGTAGTCGGAGAGCACCTTTGTTCCTGAACCTGGAGCACATGGCTGTCACGTGACAGTAACAACACTGACCCCACTGGTCAGAGGACGGCATTGTTCCTCGGATTGGAAGTGACACCACTGTCAATCAAGGTGTGGCTCCACCCCCACCCATCAGGTGTGGGTGTAAGGATTGGTCTAGGAGAGCACCTTTGTCCCTGAAGCTGCCTGACCATTGGCCATGGCAGGCACCTTTGTCCCTGACCTCCAAACCATTGGCCTGTCTAAATTACCTGGCCAGGCTCCATCCAGCACTATAAAGAGTGTTGCACTCCCCTGGCCCTCCCTCTTTTGACTGCCCCAGGAGTAGTGAAACAATGCTGCAGAGACCACTGTTAAGAGTCTGCACTACCATGTGGTTTGGGAGCGTCTTAGTCAGATTCCAGGGAGTGTTAGAGCCAATGCTTGTTTGGGCCAGGGTATTCAGGCATTGAAGTGTTCATTCCTTGATAAGCTGTACCTTGTTTATTGTGTGTTTGTGTGTGTGTGTGTATATCTCATCCTTGTTGCGATTCCCCCTCATGTTTGCGTCACCTGTGTGTGTGTGTGTGTGTGTGTGTGTGTGTGTGTGTGCGCGCGCGCGCGAGTGTGCATCCGTTCCCATCCATTCTGTCCCTGCATTTGTCTTTGTAAATAAATTTTCCCTCTTTAAAATACAAAGACTGTGTGTCCAGATAACTCTACCTTTGAGATTCCAAAAGAACCTTTTCACACAACACTCGGCCACAACTAGAGTATTGTATTCAGTTCTGGGTGCTGCACTTTAGAAAAGATGTGAAGGTTTTGGAGACAGTGGGGAAGTGATCTACCAAAATGATTCCAGGAATGAAGAACTTTAGTCCTGTGGATAGACCAGAGAGGCTGAGGCTGTTCTCCTTGGAACAGGGTTTGAGGGAATGCGATAAAAGGATTTAAGATCATGGAGGTTATAGACAAGGTAGGTAGACAGAAAATCCTCCTGTTGAGGCAGGGGCCAAGAACTAGGTGACATAAAATGAAGGTGATTGGCGAAAACAATTTTTACACAGTGAATGATTAGACTTTGGAACTCACTGCTAGGGTGAGTCATGGAGGCACATTCAAATGTGGCATTGAAAAAGGAGTTGGATAAGCATCTGAAGAGAGAGGATTTGCAGGGATCAGCTGGATGCTCTTGTATAGAACAAGTACTGACCTTAGTAGGCTGAATGGCCTCCTTCCTGCTCTAACCATTCTGTTATTCCATGATTGTGGGCCAGTGATACACCGCTCTGCACTGGACACCAGCTCAAGTTTGGGGCTGGTGGTAATCAGTTTTTCTCTGGCTCTGGAGCTGATCTAACCCAGGGATGGGTTGTATCCCTCCTGTGCTCCGCATCTTATAGCAATAAATACAACTACGACTATAGGGTTGGATGGGTAAAAATTGGTAAATTGGGTTATTATTGTCCAGAGGATGTGCAAGACACCAAAACTGGAGGAATACAGAGATTTGAAGGTCATTGAAATAAAGGAGGTTACATAGATAGGGAGCTCAGTGAGGAATTTAAACATTCTGAAATTAATGTTATATTATTAATAACGATAACAGCAAAGCATTTTTCATTTGACCATTTGAGTTGTTTTTGCTGTTTAAAAGTGCAACTACAACTTGGCTTAACTAATTACATTTTTTTTAAATAGAGAACTATTTTTTAATTGCTTGACAGGTGATCAACTACTAACAAGGGGAGACTGTGAAGACCAGTTCCCCAAAAGATATACTGACAGGTGTGGTGAGAAATGATGGGAGGAGAGATTCTGGGGCGAAGGAATGCTTGTACATGATGTAGCTCAAGTTCCCAGTTTCTACAGGAACAATCTTAACTGGGACAGCTGTGGAGGATGGGGGTGAGTGTTGCTATCTCTGCTTCAATGTATCCCTCAAGGTTTCATCAGCCTTTTCATTCTACAACAAGGACTCGGTCTGTAGAAGGACCTTGGGTGCCAAGGACAAAAATCAGCACCACGCTTGATAATGTTCGTTGTGGCGTGATTCAGAAAGAGAAACCAAGGATGAATCCCACCGATAACTCCGTTTCCATGTGTTGAAATAGCACAGTCAGCTGGTTATCATGGCCCGATGCCTTAGGTCATCACAGGATGCAATCACATCAGTACCTCATCAACAATCCTTCCAAGGATTAAACTCGCATTGACAAGTTGTCCTGTTTTTTCCAAGGTTTGTGTGTCTTATCAAAAGCCATTACTTGGGAACCCAGGGGAATCCCTTTTTTTTACTGCAAGCCAATTTCAGGACCAAACAATAACTTTACTTATCTATCCAATGTATTGCATCAGGAACTATCCATGCCTAAGCGCTGAAGAACCATGTGACTTGCAGACCCATTCCAGAGGACAGTGAGTCAACGTGGGCCTGGAGTCACTTGAGGCAAATTGATTTCCTTCCCCAGTATTAAAGTGGAAGTTTATTTACCACAGTTCATTGTACTCCGCTGCTGTGGGATTTGAACTCATATCACCAGGTCATTGGCTCAGAGTTTTTGATTACAGATCTAGCAACATACCATGTTCCCAATCACATGACTCCCCCCGTGTCCTACTGCACCATCCAAATGCCCCTGGCTGCCCAGCAAGTTCATCATTGCCAAGCCCTACCCTTCTATGCTGAAGTCACCCACTGGATGATTCCAGGTCATCAATCAAATAGCCTTTCACTTTTTTAACCAAACTACGGAAGTCATAGAGTCATAGAGTGAAAGAGCAAGGAAGAGGCTGCAGTACATGTGTCAGTTCAGGTTTGTTATTATCATTCCAGAGCAACAGAGAACATCGCGTGAAATATATAATGAAGCATGCCATTCCTCATATGTAATGAAGAATGCCATCTAATATCAATGAGTAAAGTGTTAAATTGGTGTAGGACATGCATTTCCTGTTGCTCATGTAGTGACAGCACTGAGAGCCCTGACCACATTTGTGGTACGTTGTGTATTCCCAACATTCATTTGCAGTGAGCAGAATAATATCCAAGACACCAGGAGCCCAAAACTCTATTCAAAGGTTCCTCACAAAGCCCACCAAGTCCCCAGTGACCATCAGCCACCCATTTTTACACGAATCCTACCCTAACCCATTTTATTCTCCCCACATTCCCAGCAAATCTCTATCAGATTCTGCCACTCACCCAGACACTAAGGGCAATTTATAGTGGCCAATTAACCTAGCGACCAGCATGCTTTTGGGACGAGGGAGAAAACCAGAGCATGTGGTGGAAACCCACGAGGTCACAGGGAGAACGTGCAAACTCCACACAGACAGCATCAGAGATCAGGATTGAATCCAGGTCACTGGAGCTGTGAGGCAGCAGCACCTGAACCAAAGAGTCATAGGGTTGTACAGCACAGAAACAGGCCCTTTGGTCTATGGCCATGCTGACCTTTTTGCCCATCTACACTGATCTCATTTGCCTGCATTAGGCCATTATCATTCGATACTTTACCCATTTAAGTGCCTGTCTACATATCTCATTAAAAAATTATTGTATCTGATTCCACCAGCCCCTTTAGCAGTGAGTTCCAGATATCAACCATATCATATTCTGCCAGGACATACACAGTAAATTGCAGGGCCTTAGGGGCATTAATGTACAGAGAGAACTTGGGGTGCAAGTCCATACCTCCCTAAAGGTGGCAACATAGGGTAGTGAAGAAGGCATTTGGCATGTTTGCCTTCCTGGGCCAAGGCACTGAGCTTCAGAGTTGGACAGCGTATTGCAGCTGTTTAAAACATTGATCAGACTACATCTGGAATATTGTGAACAGTTAAAGTCACCACAGTACAGGAAAGATGTGGTAGCAATAGAGAGAGTGCAGAAGAGGTTCACCAGGATGTTACCTGGAATGGAGGGCTGTAGTTATAAGGAGAGATTGGATAAACTGGGATTGTTCTCACTGGAATGTAGGAGGCTGAGGGGTGACCTTATGGAGGTTTATAAAATTATGAGGGTATAGATAGGCAGGGTCTTTCTCCCAGGCAGAGAAGTGTAGAACTAGAGGGCATAGGTTTAAGAGGGGAGAAATCTAAAGGAGGTCTGAGAGGTAAGTTTTTCACACAGAGGGTGGTGGTTTTCTGGAGCGAGCTGCCAGAGGAGATGGTAGAGGCAGACAGTATTTAGACTGGTACTTGGATAGGAAAAGCATAGAGGGATATGGAGCTAATTCAGACAAATGGAATTAATGTAGATAATGTCCAAAGACATACGGGTTAGGAGGTTGTGGGCATGCTATGTTAGCGCTAGAAGCGTGGTGACACTTGCGGGCTGCCCCCAGAACACTCTATGCAAAAGATGCATTTCACTGTTTCGATGTACATGTGACTAATAAAGAAATCTTATCTTATCTCTTATCTAGGTATCACAGCATGGACAAGGTCAGATGAAAGGGCCCATTTCTAGGCTGTGTGATTCTGTGAACCACTGTGTAAAAAACTTTCCCTTCAAATGAGGAAGCAGAGGGTTAAGAAATTGTGACCGTACATATAACTGATGAAAAAACCACCATGCAAGCCCCTGACTCAAGACCAGGTGGTAATTATTGTGTCCGGAACTTGACAGTAAACCAATTATACTAAACAATGAGTGTGATGTTTGTCTTTGTATCTTAGGCACCTGTTCGAATCTTGTGGAACCGCATTGATTAAGTGTGTGTGACAAGGACTGTATAAATTAATGTCTGCTGCTTTGTATTGTGGAGAACTCCGATAAAGACTCTGAATGAGTGTTAAAGGAGGATTCTCCCTTGGTAGTATACTGCTAATATACAAGATTTAACAGAATCAATCCGTGGCACTGTGTGATTTTGCAGCAGGCAGGAGTGGGAACTTAAATTGGGATAACAAAAGCCTCTTTAAATATCCTTCCTCCCTCCTTAACTCTTTCCTCTTACCTAAGTGTTTAAAGAAACTTAGTTGTATGGTCCAAAAGTAAAATACTGCAGATGCTGGAAATCTGAACTAAAAATGGAAACAGGCGTAAATACTCTGCAGATCAGGCAGCATCTGTGGAGAGGGAAACAGGGTGATGCCAGCAGATGAAAGCGAGAGTCAAGTGATACACATGTACTGAATATAAACTCATTTAGCTTTCATGGAGAATTTATTGTTCAACTCATGCATTTGGCACAGTTGCTATGATGTGGTCCATCATAAGATGAGAGAGACAACTTGCTTCCCAACATCCAAGGCCTAATTAATGTTCTGGAAAACAAAAGCTGCATGAATTATTCATTGTATATGAGCTATAATTGATTATATTCAAGGCTGACAGATGGATTTTTGAACTACAAGGGAGTCAATGGTTATGAGGATCAAGAAGGAAAATAGAGTTGAGGGTAAAACTCAGATCAGATGTGATCTTATTGAATAGCTAAGCAGGATCAAGAGTCTGTTTCGCCTACTGCTCCCTACAGTCCTGAGAATCTCAAACCCTTGGTTCAGCCTGTTTTGCTCTGGTAAAGCTATACCTATCATTGGCGCGGTTATTCCTGGGTGCTGTTCTGAGATACAAGCCCTTTTAAACATTTGAGCCAGAAATTCAATCCCAACACGCTGTGTTACGTCAGTGTTACGTGGTTGAACGTGGACTTAACTGGAAGTTCGAGTCACCTTGGAAACTTCCCAGGGTCAATCAACCTTGCACATCTGATAGGATTTCCCCTTCATGCGTTAAACCATTCCTGATGCAGAGTTCCTTATGGGGCATTGTGGGGGAGTTAGAGAGTTATCCTGGGAGAGGTCATCACTGGTTACCTGGGATAACTATGTTGTAGTAACATAGCCCTGGTCTGAGACCCTTCTAAAGTAGGTTGCTTACTTACCTTTCTGCTCCTGCACGTCTCCAACCAAAACTCACCCCCAACCCGCTGATGTTACTCCTAACCCCACAAGACCCAGGCCTGACCCTCTGATGTCACTTCTGACCCAGTGATCTGTTGAGGCCCACGTTTGGAGACCTTGATCCTCACCCCCTCCTTGTTCCCACCTCCTCCTGATTACAAAGGGCACAAGCTGCCCCCCCCCACCAATATACCAACACCCCAAACGTCCCATTATCTGATCTCTTCGTGTGACACCCACCTCACCTAACGATCCACTGAGGCCCATGGAGGGAGGTGCTGAACTCAACCCTCCCGCTCCAGATTCCCACCATTGTCCCGGCCACTCACATGATCACCACTGGTCCTGGCCAGAGAAATGCATTGCCTGTTCATTAGAGTCTAGGAGTGGCCACATGAATTCATATTGGAGTGGAATGGAGGGTCCAGGACAAAACATATCATGAGCACCCTGCTTCAGCACCCACCCAGCGCACCAGTTTGGGTACGTTTGAAATTCTGGGTCAAATAAAATTTAAAAACCTCTAACATTGGAAATCTGAAATCAAAACAGAAAATTCTGGAAAAACTCAGCAGTATCTGAGGAAAGGGAAACAGTTGATATTTCAGGTCTGGGACTCTGTCAGCACTGAAAGGGAGGAGCAAGTTAGTCTAGGCGGCAGAACAGGTTGGGTAGGGTGATGGATGCAACAGAGGGAAAATCTTTAACAAGTTCAACAATAGCAACACAGCACACAGACAAAGGAGCTTAACTGGCCCTTAACTGCACCATTACTTCGCCCTGTCAGAGAGATCCCCTCCCTGGTATCTGGTAGGAGTGGACAGTAGACCCTCTGTTACTTTGCTACTTAAACTAACTTGTTTCTCCCAGTGGCCAGCCAGTGTAGCGGTTAGCGTAACGCTTTACAGCACCAGCGACCCTGGTTCAATTCCGGCCACTGTCCGTAAGGAGTTTGTACGTTCTCCCCATGTCTGCGTGGGTTTCCTCCTGGTGCTCCGGTTTCCTCCCACATTCCAAAGACATACGGATTAGGAAGTTGTGGGCGTGCTATGTTGGTGCCGGAAGTGTGGTGACACTTGAGGGCTGCGTCCAGAACACTATGCAAGAAGTGCATTTCACTGTGTGTTTCAATGTACATGTGACTAATAAAGAAATCTAATCTTATCTTAACTCTACTTCCAATTCCCATACTGACATGTCTATCCATGGCCTCCACTGCCACGTTGAGGCCAGACACAGGTAGGAGGAGCAGCACCTCATATTCCGCCTTGGGAGTCTCCAACCTGATAGCATCAACTTTGATTTCTTTAACTTCTGGTAACCCCTCCCTTCTGTTCCCCCCCCCTTTGTTTTCCCTCATTCCTGCGTCCTCCCCTCACCCCTTCTTTTTCCCCTTCCCTGCCCTGATGACCTGCCTACTACCTCCTTCCTATTCCCCACCTCCTTTCATTTATTCCTTAATCTACTGTCCACTCCTACCAGATTCCTTCTTCTTCAGCCCTTTGCCTCCCCTACCCATCACCTCTCAGCTTCATACATCACTCCCTTTCATACCCCTTCCCCCACCCACCTGCCTTCCCCCTCTCACCTGAACTCACCTATCACCTGCCAGCTCGTGTCCCTCCCCCTCTCCCTACCTTTTATTCTGGCTTCTGCCCTCTTCCTTTCCAGTCCTGATGAAAGGTCTCGACCCGAGACGTCGACTGTTTATTTGCCTCCACAGATGCTGCCTGACCTGATGAGTTCCTCCAGCATTTTGTGTGTGTTGCTCCAGATTCCAGCATCTGCAAAATCTCGTGTCTTTGTTTCTCCAATTATCTATTTCTCTTTCCACAGATGCTGCCTGACCTGCTGAGTATTTCCAACATTTTCTGTTTTTATTTTGAATTACTAGGCCTTGGTCATATTAAGGCATGAACGTTTTGTAACTTGGACCTTAGTTTCCAGAAGGACACTGTTTACAAGTGCCTTTCAGACTGTTGGTCTCTACTACAGATGCTGTGCAGGATTTGACTAAAGCTGGTGTCTCTTCAATCCCAGGAACAGAACTGAAGCCTGCCACAGTGTGGCTGTATGACTGTAGAAGGGATCGTTCGTACACCAGGCAACTTCCACAGAATATCTAAGTTACAGGACCACTGGCCTCTCTCCCTTTCTGTTGCTCTAGTTTCCTCTGATGGGAAGCTCTTATCATAGGCCACAGACCCCTCTATTTCCTCAAGTGACACATGCTGAAGTCATTCTGAAGTCTTACAGCAGCTGTTGACATGATAAGGTTATTCTATGTTTGTATAACTGCAGACTTTTTCCCAGGACGACAATGGCTAACATGAGGGGACATAATTTTAAGGTGATTGGAGGAAGGTATAAGGGGGATGTCAGGGGTAAGTTTCTTACACAGGGAGTGGTGGGTGTGTGGAATGCACTGCTGGCAGAGGTTATGGGGGCAGATACATTAGGGCCATTTAAGACACTCTTAGATAGACACATGAATGATAGAGAAATGGAGGGCTATGTGGGAGGGAAGGGTTAGATAGATCTTAGAGCAGGATAAAATGTCAGCACAACATTGTGGGCCGAAGGGCCTGTACTGTGCTGCATTGTTCTATGCTCTATATTTGATAAATGTTACAAATACCTAGAGGAGACATATTGATAAAATCTCAGATTTGCTGGAAATATTGGCATTAATTGCCCATTCTTCACGAAAAGAAAGAAAGAACAGAGAAACTCAGTGAGAGGCCCAGCTGAACTGACAGTCCATGCTGTTGCAGAGTCAACCATTCAGCATGGTCTGCTGCTTCTGGCCACTACAGACAGCTCAGTAACACAAAACCAGTCTCCTGCTGAGAACAGGAAATCGCTCACTACCATCGAAGGCCATTGCTACACACATGTGAAGTCTTCCATTAAGTATGAAATTGAGCACAAGCCTTGTACTGAATTGATCACAAACCAGATTCATGACTAGACAAGTAATTTTAATTTCTTTTATTCATGGGATGTGGAACCACTGACAAGGGCAGCCACTTCTTTCATAAAACTTGCAAATTCACATAGAACATAGAACAGTACAGCACAGGAACAGGCCCTTCAGCCCACAATGTCTGTGCCGAACATGATGCCAAATTAACCTTATCCCTTCTGCCTACACATGATCCATATCCCTCCATTCCCTGCATATTCATGTGTCTGTCTGAATGCTTCTTAAATGCCACCATCGCATTTGCTTCCACCACCACCCCTGGCAGCACATTCCAGGCACCTACCACTCTCTGTGTAAAAAACTTAACCTGCACATCTCCTAAAATTTCCCCCCTCTCACCTTAAAGCTATGCTCTCTAGTATTTGACACCTCCACCTAGGAAAAAGATTCTGATTATCTATCCTACCTATGCTGCTCGTAACTTTATAGACTTCCTCTCAGCCTCTGGTACGCCAGGGAAAACAATCCAAGTTTGTCCAACCTGCCCTTATAGCACATGCCCTCTAATCTAGGCAGCATCCTGGTAAACCTCTTCTGCACCCTCTCCAAAGCCTCCACATCCTTCCTATAATGGGGCGACCAGAACAGAATGTAATACTCCAGAATGCGGCCTGACTAGAATTTTATAAAGCTGCAACATAACTTCCCAACTCTTGAACTTGACTAATAAAGGCAAGCATGCCATATGCCTTCTTTACCACCCTATCAACCTGTTTAGCCACTTTCAGGGAGCTATGGACTTGGATCCCAAGATCCCTCTGCACATCAACACTGTTAAGGGTCTTGCCATTAACAGTGTACTGTCCCTTTACATTTGATCTCCCAAAGTGCAACGCTTCCTATTTGGCTGGGTTAAACTCCATCTGCCATTTCTCTGCCCATATCTGCAACTGATCTATATCCTGATGTATCCCTTAGCAAGCAGTCTACTACACCATCCACAACACCACCAATTTTCATATCGTCTGCAAACTTACTGACTCACCCATTCACGTTTTCATCCAGGTCATTTATATATATCACAAACAGCAGAGGTCCCAGTACGGATCCCTGCGGAACACCACTAGTCACAGACCTCCAGCCAGAGTAAGTCCCATTGACTGCTACTCATTGCCTTCTATGGGCAAGCCAACTCTGAATCCAAACGGCCAATTCACCATGGATCCCATACCTCTTAATCTTCTGAGTGAGCCTCCCATGAGGGACCTTGTCAAAGGCCTTACTAAAATCCATGTAGACAACATCCACAGCTCTACCTTCATTAATCACCCTCGTCAGCTCCTTAAAGAACTCAAGCATTAGTTGGACACAACTTGCCCCGCACTAAGCCATGCTGACTGTCCCTTATTAGGCCATGGTTTTCCAAATGCTCATAAATCCTATCCCTAACAATCCTCTCCAGTAACTTCCCTGCCACTGACATGAGACTGACTGGTCTATAGTTTTCAGGATTATCCCTATTTCCCTTCTTGAATAATGGAACAACATTAGCTACTCGCCAGAGCTCTGGGACCTCTCCTCTGGCTTAAGAGGACATGAAGATATTGGTCAAGGCTCCAGTAATCTCGTCTCTTGCCTCTCTCAATAGTCTGGGGTATATTCCATCAAGCCCTGGGGACTTATCCACCTTAATGTTCTTTAAGAGACCCAACACTACCTCCTTCTTTATCTCGAAATGCCCTAGCATATTAGCATGCTTCACACTGATCGTATATTCTAGACTGGATGTATATTCCAGAGTGATCATGTATTACACAAATGTATATTCCAGAAGGTGATGGATAATGATCTCACCCTCAATGCAAGCTTGTTAAGCAAAGTTTGTGGTGGCACTGAGATTCTGACTACGAGTGAAGGGCCTGACAGGAAGGGGCCTTTTCACCACCAAACACGTCTTGGTGTTTGTTTGAAACTAGTGGTGACGGCAGTTTGCTTGGGAACCATCCCACAGAATCTACCATCTGATTTTCCTGCAGAACCTTGAGGACATTCTGTTCAAAGTCAAAGTCGAGTTTATTGTCATATGCACAAGTACATGTATGCACAGGTGCAATGAAAAGCTTACTTGCAGCAGAATCACAGGCACATAGTGTCAGATAAGCAGCATTCACAAGAAAAACATAAACATAAATAAAACACAATTCTTACAAGAAAGGACACAATTAGAAAAAAAACCAAAGTCCATGTTGGTGCAAAGTGATCAAAGTGGTCATGGTGTTGCTAAACTCTTAGGGTTGTGGGTTAGTTCAAGAATCGAATGGTTGAAGGGAAGTAGCTGTTCTTGAACCCGGTGGTGTGGGACTTCAGGCTTCTCTACCTCCTGCCCAATGGTGGCTGCAAGAAGATGGTATGGCCCAGATTGCCATACCAGACCATGATACAGCCAGTCAGGACACTTTCAACAGTATATCTGTAGAAGTTTGTTTGAGTGTTCGGTGACAATTGTTCAGACTATTGACTGATTGACTTGTGGGACAGGTGGTGGAGTTCAGTCCAATTGAATGGAGCATTCACTGGCAAAGTGACCAGTCTCACCCTTCACCACAGTGGGAAAACTAGAACCCAGCATGTAGTGAAACTTGCACTTTGTATACCCAGGGTCAACGCACAGCCTGATGCAGCCACACACAAAGGATGGCTATCAGGAAGAGGGCCATGTTGGGTACATTTCCCTCCCTGGCCTTTCTCTGGAGATTTGTACAACATGTCTCCATAGACATGATCCATTTTTAAGCTCCAGATGAATTGGAACATGGTTTGGGTGCCTCCTGAAGTGGAAGTACGGGGTGTGAGCCAACCTACTGCAACAGCATGAACACCTTGCACCTGATAACTAGGTCCTTGCTCACAATCAAGAGGGAATGTTGCTCCCAGAATCCCAGTTTCTACTTCACCTTGACAGTACATACCACCCAGTTCTCAGTGAATGTCCCAGCTCCCCTGAACCATATTCCCAGACCCTTTGACTAAGTGGACCCAGTGTTAAAGTGAACAAGGGATCACTCAGACTAGTTTTCAAAGAATGCGGGCTCGCTTTTGCTGCAATTCACTCTGGCTCCCAACTCTGGTCACAGATGCTCATCAATCCCCTAACCTTCAGTGTTACATCTTCTCAGAAGATGGAGACATCACCACATAGAGGGAGATCTGACCCAAGTGTTTTGGCTGTTTGGAATCATGACCCCTTCTTATGCCTGCACACTTTCTGATGCAGTTAAAGCGAATATCAAGGGGTTCTTCATCCTTAAGGCATTCAAAAAGCAAGAGAGAGTCAGACGATGAAGTGTTGACTTCAGCTTGCAATATCAGGGGTGGGAGAAGGTGAGAAGGAACTCCAAAAGTTATAGAGCTAGCAAGACTCACTCCTTTATCTTCCAACCCTGAGTGCACTCCATGGAGCAGGATGAGTCATGATCACTTCTTCTAAAAGGTTCACAGAGAGAACTTTTCATCAGCAGCCTTCAGGAAGAGGATTGATCATGGTTGCCAAATATATTAATTATCTGAAAATCCTTCTGTGGCAGGCTACATCGCAGAAGCACAGCCTCCCAGAACTTCCTATCTCCAGTCTCGGAGGGTTCAGATGACAGTAAGCAGGAGAGTTTGAACCATCCATTAATCTGGATGAGCTGACAAGATCCATCCATTCCTTCAAGGTGAATAAAAATTCTGAGTGTGATGGCTTACTGGTTGAGTTAGAGTCATTGAGTCATACAGCATGAAAATAGGCCCTTTGGCCGACCAAGTTCACCTCTACCATCAAGCACACATTCACACTAATCTTACAGTAATCTCAATTTATTCTCCACTCACTCCCATCAACTTCAGATTCTACCACTTACCTATGCACTAGGGACAATTTATAATGGTCAATTAACCTACCAACCCTCACATCTTTGGAAACCCACGTGGTCACGAGGAGAATATGCAAACTCTACCAGATAGCACCCACGGTTAGAATTGAACCCAGGTCTCTGGAACTGTGAGGCAGCAGCTCTACCAGCTACACCACTGTACTGCCCCGCTTTACTACTGTGCCACACCATCTTTAAGTGGGAGTGGGAGTGGATTGGCCCACACTTACTTGATGGGTACATTGTTGCTTGTTGTTCATGCCCTGTCCTTGAACTGAGTGTCATTTCAAAAGGCAGAATAAAGTAGGTCATGTTAATGTGTCTGAAGTCACTCGTCAAGGACAGAAATTCCCTTTGCTAAAGTGAGTCAGATGGGATCCTTTGACAATTTGGTAATTTCATGGTCATTATTACTGATACTAAGGTTTTATTCCTGTTTTATTTAATCAGTTGAATTTAAATTCCTTCAGAGTCAATATGCCATTTAAATTAGTAACTTTAGATCATTTATCTAGTTTCTGAAATACCCATCCAGTAGCATATCATGAAGCTATTGTACTCCATCGTAATAACTGGGTCATTGCTCAGTTTTAACAATTTTAAATGCTTTGATCTGACTAACAGTAACATTAAGGACTTATTAAGGCCAGACTGCTGCTATATTTAACTAAATGTGATGCGAAGACAGTGAGATTTCTATACCGTGGGCTCCTCCTGTGTTATCAAATGAAGTAAACTTATCTCTCCTGACGCTTATGTAAGGCTGAATTTCACTGGCTATTTCTGTGGTTGCCAAAGAAATGCCGAATAAATCCTGGTCTTCCGCAGAGACCCTGTCATGCACAGAAATCTCAGACTTACCGATGGGTTTGAAACACCAAATCTGTTCAGTTCTTCACCACGGGTCCCCACGAAGGAACAGAGTAGAGGTCACTATTTGGAAGGTTGTAGAGTTTTGGAAAGGCAGGGCATATACAGTAAATGGCATGGCCCTACAGAGTATTGTTATAGTCATAGAGTTATGAGAAACAGGTCCTTCAGACCAACTCATTCATGCCAACCAAGATGTTGACTTTGGGGTTCAAGTACATAGTTCCCTGAAAATAGAACAGAGGCAGACAGGGTGGTGAAGAAGACTTATGGCATGCTTGCCTTCATTGGCCGAGCCATTGAGTATAAGAGTTGGGACGTCATGTTAGAGTTGAACAAAATGTTGGTTAGGCCACACTTGGTCTATCATGTGCAATTCTGGTCACCTCACTGTAGGAAGGATGTGATTAGGCTTGTAAATTCCACTGTGTCGACAACTGCTGAGTATAACCCCATGCAAACTGCCTCAGTATCTTTGCTGACACTGACGACAGTGGATCCACATCATTTGCTGCATTAAATTAAAATTCCTTTTGCCACCTTCACATCTCTCCACTATCTTGCTTCCCTCTACATCAACCTCCAGCCTTAGGGGCAGCACTGTGGCACAGCTAGTGGAGCTGCTGCCTCAAAGCTCCAGTGGCCCGGGTTCAATCCTGACTTCTGCTACCCTCCCTGTGTCTGCATGGGTTTCCCCTAGAAGCTCTACTTTCCTCCTACATTCCAAAGATGTCTAGTTTAGTAGGTTAATTGCATCCTATGTGTAGGCGAGTGATAAAATTTGGGGGGAATTGATGTGAATGTGGGAAGAATAAAACATGTTTTAGTGTGTGATTGGTGTAAGGGGTGCTGACTAGGTGAGTCGATCTGCCTTTTTCTGTGCTGTATCACTCCATGACCTTCTATTCTCTGTTCCCAATGTCCTCTGTCCCCCGTGATTGGTAGTAAACTCTTTGTCAACCTGAACCAACACCCTGGTATTCCCTCCTCACTCAATTTCTATAGCTCCTTTAATTGCCTCCTCCAAACTATCTCTGTGACCTGAATTTCACTCTGATTTTCCCTGCACTCTCCCAACCTTGCTCAGTGCCTGTTTTCCTTGCACTTGTCCTGGCATTAAAGACACTGTATGAACAGAAGTTATGTTCGTGTTTGAAAGGATCACTTTGTCTCCAATTCTGGCCTATGGTGCATAATCTTTTTCTGCATGATATCCATTTAACTCGTAATTTCATCTGGTGACGGACTCTAACTTGAATTGTGTGAAATGCTTCCAGGCAACACACGTAAGTAGTGCAAACACCTTTACCCCTCATTTGTGAATACTTTCTTCACAACCCCTTCTGCAAGATTGATTGAATCATCATATATTGAAACTTACCTTTTCTTCGAGATACAGATGTGCACAGCATTGCCATTTTGTTCAAACCATAATTCAGGGAACTCCTAGAACCAGTTCCTGGGTCCCAATAGGAAAACTTCCTTGCGGACAGTTAGATGATGGACAGTGATAACAAGTTGGTGTGTTGTTAGTTTACCTGTACTGTATCCTCCACCTTGCTGCTTCCTATCAGCAAGAAAAGTATGTAATCCATAGGCAAACTACATTTACTAATAATCAACTGTGTTTGTACTTTTTGAACAGGGTGCATGCTAAGATTAAATGAACATGTACAATTGCTGTATTCAGTTTACAGTTACTCATATGTGGAGCCCACATTTCTATCTCACTTCTATTTCCCTGTAAATGAAAGATGGCAATTTAACAACCCAATGTAAATAGAATAATATTTACATCAGGTCTACAGCAGGGAAACAGACCATTTGGCCCATCTGGTCTATGCCAACATACAAGACTCCTCTCACACCTTTTCATCTCATCCAATCACCATATCCCTTTATTCCTTTCTCCTCCGTGTGTTTATCTAATTTCCCCTCAAATGTAACCACATTATTCAGTTCAGAGATCTCCCAGAACCAGTTGTTCCTTGGTCCCAATATGAAGACTTCCTTGCATACAGTTAGATGATGGACAGTGATAACAAGTTGGTGTGTTGTTAGTTTACCTGTACTGTATCCTCCACCTTGCTGTTTTCTGTCAGCAAAAAAATGTATGGATTCTTGATAAAATATTTTCACATTTTTTCTACTCTCTGGGTAATAAATATTATCCTAAATTCTCGACTGGACTTTTTAATACAGATTTATTGATTAATTGTTAATACACAAACAGAGACAAGATTACAGGAACAGGAGTTGACCCTCAAACCTCCCCCCCCCCCATCCCATTTAACAAGATCAAGGCTTACCTGTCACATAACTCCATACACATGAATTTTACGTATCCCTGAATATCTCATGTAATGAAAAATCTATCAATCCCAGATTTACAATTAACAATTGACTTCATACCAATTGTCATTTCTGGAAAAGTGAGTTCCACTACCACCCTCTCAGTGTAGGTCCATTTCACTCCAGAATGGTTTGGACTTTTTTTTATATATTGTTCCCTCACCACACACCATCCCATGTCCAAGCTTCCCCACCTAGCAGAACAAGACTGCATAAAAACAATTCCTCTTAAAACCTTGAAAAATTGTGTGGAATCGTGAGAAGATTTCCACTGATTATGACAAAGGAATTATAAATTTACAACCACAAGTAAAGGGAGGAAATGACTGGGGGGGGGGGGGGGGGGGGAGAGAGAGCGGGATCATGATGAGAGTTAAGACTTACAGTACTCAACCCCAAACAAGAGAGGAAGCAAAATCCATTTACAGCATTTATTATAGTTGTAAAATGAAAATTTAAAGTGGAATGGAGAAATAGGTGGGATTTCAGAATGCTGACGTGAGATGGATGACCTCATTTACACCAAAACTGATTGGAAGGGAAGGATGTTGAGGCAATGAAAGGGTCCTTTGTATAGTGATGAATTCTCAGAATGATGACAGAAATAATATTAATCAGCAAGAAAAAAAGGTTTAAATGTTGAGGTTCTTTCAACTGATAAAAACTAATTATTATCGCATGACTTCAGAAATTTCAGTCAGAGATATGTATGTATGGAGAGGTCTTGCCAGGAAAGCAAATGAATAAATTGGATGAAATGTTGTTACCAAGTTAATGAAAGTAGATATTTAACCAGAGGTATGTATGTTGTTATTTAAAGTCTTTGGATAAGAATATCTAACAAAGTAAGGAAAGTGATATGGGAAACAGAGTTTGATGTGAAAAGCTCTGGTATGGGTGATGTATGCTAACTGGAGAACTCTGCTCTGTAACTTCTCAGAATCTGGAAGCCAAACAATATAAGAAGATAAGGTAGGTCACAAGTCCTCTCAAGGATGCTCTGCCATTCATTGAGTGTGATCCTGGCCAATTTCCATTCAACTTCATTCTAGTTGTATTTGAAACTCCATCAGTTTCAGCCCTGAACAAAGCCAACAACTCAGCATTCACAGTCCTATTGAAATAGAGAATTACAAACACGTATATTCCTGTGTGTAAATAAATCACTTCTAAAGTCTTAAAGGCTGATGGTCCCTATGCTGAGAGTAAGCTCCCTGGTTCAATCCTCCAACCTGAAGAAACATTTTCCCTGTTATCCACTCAATTCCTATGGTAATCCACTACAACCAACTCCTTGGAGGAAGATATTGTGAAATCTAGATGATCACAGTGCAAGCAATGAGAATTGAAATCCACCTTTAAGTAAAGAATCACATGGTCTGATAAATATCAGTGCTTTGGGATCAAACAGTTCTGTTTATCTCTCATGATCTGTAGCCTTCCTGATGTAAGGATGTCTATGAGATAATAAAATCCTACATTCACCAACAGAGCTCTTGCCTGATCCAAAACAACAGTAATGGAGATAAGGTGGGGATGTCTAAAACAAGAAGACAAAGGCTTAAGGTGAGAGGTAAGAGGTTTAGAGGGGATCTGAGGGGGAAATCTTTCACACTGAAAGCGATTGGAACCTAGAATGTGCTGACTGAAGATGTGGTGGAGGCAGGTACTCTCGCAACATTTAAGAATCATTTAGACAAGCACTTGAATCACCAAGGCATAGAATGCCATGGACCTAATGTGGTAAATGGCATTAGTATAGATGGGTGCAATGGTCAGCATTGACAAGGTGGGCTGAAGGGCCTGTTTCTGTGCTGTACAACTCTATGATTCTATCTATGACTCTAAGTGGAAATTTCCTGGAGTTAATCAGTCCAAACTGGACGAAAAGCATCCTTTTTCTTAATAGTACCACTTCTCCACCCATACCTGCTTTAACATTCACTACATGCATCAGAAAAGTAATAATTTTGAAAACAAGACCAACACAGAACTGAAAACAAAACTCAATTTTTTGTAGTATTTATTAACCAATGCTTAATGTATTCTCTTGTTCCTACACTTTCTACACATCCTTCATCCTTCCAAGCTCCAAAGATAACAGTTCACTGGGCTCTTGAATTACAGGTGTTGTCCCTGATTATTGGTCAAATAGAATAAATCATTCTCCAGAATGAAAATATGCTGGTGACTGTATGTACTACACCTTCTGACTGCCTTTTGAAAAGAATGTCAATCTAAATGGCAAAAGGATTTTTAGACCATTGAAATACTTTTGAAGTGTTTTTTAACATATTCATTTTTGGGCATATAAACATCTCTGGATTTGCTGTAATGTAAGAAATGACAATTGACCCATAGCAAGCTTCCACTGACACCACAGTGTGATAACCACTGATCACCTGTTCTCCAGTAATTTTGAGTGAGGGATAAATATTGGCCAGGGTTCAGGGATAACTCCCATGTAGTTCTTTGACATAATGTCATGGAACCTTTTACATCCACGTGAGAGCAGATGGGGTTTCAATTTAAGTCAGAACCTTTTGGAGTGCAGCATTCCCTCACTGTTCAGCCTAATTTAATAGTATAAGTCTTTCAAGCAGAACCTCCTGTCTCAAAGACTTCAGTACAGCTAATCAAGCTACAGCTTACACTGGCACAACCAAGGCACATCTCCAAAACACTATTACACAAAACATAACAGTCCATGTATGGAAGTATTATGGATTGCTACATTTAAACACGCTTTGGCCATAATTTGCAATATATCTCGCAAAAAATATAGCACCTTCATCTTGGTTAATCTGCCAGCCAATGAGTTTAGACTGATCATTGTGTCTTCCATTTTAATTCTGGATTAAAATTGTATGAAGTGATTTTTTTTCAGAGCTATATATTGTCTGGGGGTGATAGTGTGATTGAGTGGTAACTGTCTGTACTATCCAGCTGCGTCTACACGGAGATGATTGTGTTTTGGAAAGGTTCCATTGAGCATTTCCTCAAAATCTCATTAAAGTTCCTTCTCGAAGTTTAAAGAAATATTTATTTGATAACCAGCAGTTTAAACAAAAGGGTCAAAACGTAGCGGCTGCTACCGCGATGCGAAAATAAGGACACAAGTCTGTGAGTTGTAGAACAAGACTGATTTATTTCCCGCCGTGTGCGGGCCTTTTAAGTGAAAAGGTTCCCACCTTCCTAGAGCGGAAATGACGTACGCGCTACATCATTAGAGTCTTTTCGTGCGTGCGGGTTCTCCCCGTCGCTCGGGGAAGACGAAGGCCCAGCGCCGTCTTGGGCCTCGCCGCTCCGATGACGCATGCCCCGACCGTAGAGCTGGTTCGCCTGCTCAGAAGGTGAGTCGCCACACAATCCCCACCACCCCCCCCGCCCCCAGAACCAGCGATATGGTCCCCAAAGTTCGCAGGCTGTGCTAGCTGTTGCTTAGGTGGTCAGCCTCTGTGTCGCAGTGTTGGGACCTCAACCGGTTGTTGGAGGTCTAAATGGGGTGGTTTGAGGCGGTCCATTGTGAAGACTTCCTCCTTGCCCCCAATGTCCAAAATAAAGGTGGACCCCTTGTTTCTGACAACCTGGAACAGCCCCTCGTATGGCTGTTGCAACGGTGCCTGGAGTGTGCCCCTGTGAACGAAAACGAACTTACAGTCTCGTAGTTACTTGGGCTCACAGGATGGGGACTGACCATGTTGCGAAGTGGGGATTGGTGCCAAGCTGCCGAGCCTCTTGCGCAGTCTTCCCAGGACTGCCGCGGGTTGTTCCTCTTGCCCCCTAAGGGTGGGTATGAACTCCCCTGGAATGACCAGGGGTGCACCGTACACGAGTTCAGCTGATGAAGCATGAAGATCCTCCTTGGGGGCAGTACGTATGCCGAGCAGAACCCAAGGAAGTTCATCGACCCAGTTAGGACCTTTCAGGCGGGCCGTCAGGACTGATTTCAGATGGCGGTGGAAACGTTCTACCAACCCGTTTGACTGAGGGTGGTAGGCTGTGGTGGTGTGCAGCTGCGTTCCTAGCATGTTTGCTAATCCAGACCATAGGCTGGAGGTAAACTGGGAACCTCTGTCTGAAGTGATGTGGGCCGGAACACCAAAGCGTGAGACCCAAGTTGTGAGCAGCGCCCGGGTGCAGGAATTGGTCGTGATGTCTGAGAGAGGGGTTGCCTCTGGCCACCTCATGAACTGGTCCACGATGGTAAGGAGGTACTGTGCTCCTCTTGAAACTGGCAGGGGACCAATGGGGTCGACATGAATGTGGTCGAACCTTCTACGGGTAGGCTCGAACTGCTGTGGCGGGACCTTGGTGGGTCGTTGGATTTTTGATGTCTGGCAGTGTGGACAGGTCTTGGCCCACTCACTGACCTGTTTGCGCAGGCCATCGCAGATGAACTTGCTGGCGACTAGTCGGACAGTTGATCTGATGGACGGGTGCCCCAACCCGTGTACTGAGTTGAAAACACGTTTCCGCCAGGCTGCAGGAGCAATAGGACGTCGCACAGGAGGGTCTGCTGACCTGGGCCAACTACGAAATCTTGGAGCTGCAGGCCTGAGTCTGCGGTTCTGTAGCTGGGCAGCTTGTCATCGACTTGCTGTGCGAAAGTCAGGGCCGTGTAGTCCACACCCAGGGACAGGCTGTGGATGGTTGGTCTGGAGAGCGCATCAGCAATGACATTGTCCTTTCCAGAGACATGTTGGGTATCCGTTGTGAACTTGGAAATGTACGACAAATGTCGCTGCTGGCGGGCTGACCAGGGATCAGAGATTTTAGAGAAGGCGAAAGACAATGGCTTATGGTCAGTGAACGCAGTGAAAGGCCTGCCTTCTAAAAAGTACCGGAAGTGCCGGATTGCCAGGTACAGCACTAGTAGCTCCCGATCAAAAGCGCTGTATTTAAGTTCAGGTGGCCTAAGGTGCCTGCTGAAAAATGCCAAGGGTTGCCAACAGCCTTCGATTAGTTGTTCCAGTACCCCACTGACCGCCGTGTTGGATGCGTCCACCGTGAGGGCGGTTGGGACATCTGTCCTGGGGTGGACCAGCATCGCGGCATCTGCTAGGGCTTCTTTGGCCTTAATGAAGGCAGCCGCGGCCTCGTCATCCCAGGCGATGTCCTTGCCCTTGCTGGACATCAGCGAGAACAAGGGGCGCATGATACGGGCTGCCGCAGGGATGAAACGATGGTAAAAGTTGACCATCCCAACGAACTCCTGCAGGCCTTTGATCGTGTTGGGACGGGCAAAATGGCAGATTGCGTCTACCTTGGCAGGTAGGGGTGTTGCTCTCCCTCGCTGGTGATTCTGTGGCTGAGGAAATCAATAGAGTCAAACTCAAATTGGCACTTGGCCGGGTTGATAGTGAGGCCGAAATCACTGAGGCGGGAGTACAGTCGGTGGAGGTGGGAAAGGTGTTCTTGGCGGTTACGGCTGGCAATGAGAATATCATCTAAGTAAATGAACACAAAGTCCAGGTCGCGGCCTACCACGTCCATCAGCCACTGGAAGGTCTGCGCCACGTTCTTAAGACCAAACAGCATTCGAAGGAGTTCAAAGAGGCCGAACGGAGTGATGAGCACAGTTTTGGGGACATCGTCAGGGTGGACGGGGATTTGGTGGTATCCCCGGATGAGGTCTATCTTGGAGAAGATGTGGGCCCCGTGTAGGTTTGCCGCAAAGTCCTGGATATGAGGGACGCGGTAGCGGTTTGGGGTGGTGGCATTGTTTAGCCTGCAGTAATTGCCGCAGGGCCTCCACCTGCCGGTGGCTTTGGGGACCATGTGCAGGGGGGAGGCCCAGGGGCTGTCTGACCTGCGAACGATCCCCAGTTCCTCCATGCGGCCGAACTCCTCCTTTGCCAGGCGGAGCTTGTCTGGAGGTAGTCGTCGTGCTCGGGCATGAAGGGGTGGTACTGTTGTAGTGATGTGGTGCCACACCCTGTGTTTGGGCATCGGATTCGTGAACTGAGGTGCCAGAACCAATGGGAACTCAGCTAGGAGCTTGGTGAACTCGTTGCCAGACAGGGAAACGGAGTCCAGGCGCGGGGCTGGTAGGCTGGCTTCTCCCAGAGAGTAAGTTTGGAAGGTTCTGGAGTGCACTAGCCGTTTCCCTCGCAGGTCGACTAACAGGCTGTGGGCCCGGAGGAAGTCGGCTCCCTGGAGTGGCTGGGCGACGGCGGCAAGGGTAAAGTTCCAAGTAAAACGGTTGTCGTTGAATTGTAATTGGACTGTATGGGTACTGAAAGTCCATATCGTTGTGCTGTTTGTGGCTTTGAGGGCAGGTCCCTGTTGCCTGCTGTGAGTGTCGTGGCCGGTTGGGGGTAGAACACTGACCTCTGCTCCAGTATCGACGAGGAAACGACGCCTGGACTGTTTGTCCCAAATGAATAGGAGGCTGTGTTGGTGGCCAGCCACCGTAGCCATCAGCGGCGGCTGGCCCTCGCGTTTCCCTGAAACTTGCAGGGTGGGCGGCATCGACGGGCCTCCACGCCCCACCTCTGATGGTAGAAACACAGCTGGTCGTCAGTGTCGTCATCTGTGTTTCTGGGGTGTGGTCACTCGGCTGCTGGGACTCGTTTAAGTAGGCGTTGGGCCCGCGGTCTGGCGATTTGGCCGACAGACAAACTGCTCTTGCGTTTTGCCTTCCACAGGACAACTGCCCGGGCAGCTACCTCACGTGGGCTGCTGAAGTCAGCGTTGGCCAACAGCAGGTGAATGTCATCGGGCAGCTGTTCGAGGAAGGCCTGCTTGAACATCAGGCAGGGCTTGTGCCCCTCAGCCAACGCCAGCATCTCGTTCATCAGGGCCAATGGAGATCTGTCCCCCAGGCCGTCGACATGAAGCAGGCGGGCGGCGTGCTCATGACGGGAGAGGCTGAATGTCCGAATGAGAAGGTCCTTGAAAGCCGGGTACTTGCCTTCCTCCGGAGGAGACTGGATGAAGTCCCCGACCTGGGTGGCTGTCTCCTGGTCCAGGGAGCTCACCACGTGGTAGTACTGTGTGGAGTTGGAGGTGATCTGGCGAAGTTGGAACCGGGCTTCGGCCTGGTCAAACCACATGCGGGGCAGAAGCGTCCAAAAGGTGGGCAGCTTGAGAGCCACTGCGTTGGCTGCTGTGTTGTTGGTCATTGTGAGGGTCCAAGATCCGTTTGGACCGTCGGGGTCACTAATGTAGCAGCTGCTACTGCGATGCGAAAATAAAGACACGAGCCTGTGAGTTGTAGAACAAGACTGATTTATTTCCCGCCGTGTGCGGGCCTTTTAAGTGAAAAGGTTCCTGCCTTCCGAGAGCGGAAATGATGTACGTGCTACGTCATTAGAGTCTTTTCGCGTGCACAGGTTCTCCCCCGTCGCTCGGGAAAGACGAAGGCCCAACGCCACCTTGGGCCTCGCCGCTCTGACGATGTGCACCCCGACCGTCGAGCCGGTTCGCCTGCTCGGACGGTGAGTCACCACAAAAATATATTTTTGACCACATAGTCTGTTAATGATCAATGCTAAGCACTATTACCTTTTCTCAACATGGGCATTGGGAGCTGGTGAAGCAGGTGTCATAACTGCTCCAGAAAAACTACATCCATTTCTGTTACATCTACAGTTATAAGCACCTGAAATACACAACAAACACCACATGGTCTGATTATTGGACACTAGGGTCTTTGTTATGGTTAATGCGAATAATCAGAATGTGGACTCCAGACACATTTGCTTGACTAAGTGCTGTGGGATTGGATGGACATGTACTTGCAGAGGGGTATGGGACTGGAGCTAGATTGGAAAAGAGGGATATCATATTGGGAGTAGAGATGTAGGATTGAGAATAGAGAGAAGTGGTGCTGGGAATAGAGTGCTCAAAGTTTGGAAATAAGGGGAAATAAAACTGGATATAGTGCAATATGGAATTAAACAGAGAATTCTGAAAAGTGCTAACCACCACTCATAGCACCTACCAGAAAGAATGACGGTGTTGTTATTTCGGATTCATGACATACTTGGAATTCAATGATGAAATGTCATTGACCTCAAAACTCTGTTTGTTTCTTCACAGAGGAGTATTTCCAGCATTTTCTGTTTCATTGCGGCCAATTTTTTTTCCCTCCACGGTCATTAATGGCAGTGCCCTGGAGGTTACTCCACACTCTCTGGAGGTTCAAATCATTCCTTGAGGGTTGGAAGTCTCATGGTGGGGTGGGGAGAGGCAGGGGGCAATGTCAGTGTTGGATGGGAACTCCTCCCCCAACTTTCTTATTCTGACTTCTGCCCTCTTCCTTTCCAGTCCTGATGAAGGGTCTCAACCCGAAACGTCGACTGTTTATTTCCCTCCATGGATGCTGCCTGACCTGCTGAGTTCCTCCAGCATTTTGAGTGTGTTGCCTTTCATCAAAATTCTCTTTCTTGTTTCAATTCTTTCCATAGCTCTGCCCCTCTACTCATCTTCCAGACCTACAGGCTACCTGCACTCCTCCAATTCAGTGCTGATCCACCTTCAGCGACAGAGGACCTAAGCTCTGGAGCTCCCTGCTAACCCACTCCATCCACCTTTCTACCCTCCATTAAGATGTTTGTTAAGACCTACCTCTTCGAGTAAACTTTGGATCATCCACTCTATGTCCAAATTCAGCATCAAAGTTTGTTTAATGACAACTAAAGGTGCTATATAATGGCCAGTTTTTATTCTTGTTGTAGACAAATTGACAGAGATTCATTTCTGAGTTAGAAAAGAAAATTAAAAAAACCTGATGAAGACTTGGAACATTAATTCTTGTTTTTCTCTCCACAGATGTTGCCTGCCTGACTGAGTATTGCCAGCTTTTTCCATTATTATTTCAGATTTGCAGTATCTGTAGAATTTTGGTTACATTAAGAAAAGAAACCGAATCTGACAGAGTTGTGTTTTGAAAGCTACTCCCACAGTGCAATGACAACCAAAACTACTTCACAGCCAATGAATACGTACCTTTGTAAGGCAGTTAATGCTGTAATACAGGAGAGACAGGATTCCACAGCAGTAATGAGTTAATGATCAGATAGTAGTTTTCAATTATGTTATTTGAGAAATACTTGTAGGTAAGAATTAAACAAGACCTTCCAGCCTTTTCCTTGAAACCTTACAATGCAGTTTTTTTACGTTTATCATTTTATTCACTTATTGCCATTCCCTCATTCCCCTTGAGAAGGCAGCAGTGAGTCACCTTCTTGAACTGCTGAAGTCCTTCTGATGAAGCTATTTAGACTGGTAGTTCCAGGATTTAGACCCAGCAACAATGAGGGACTGGCAATATATTACCAAGTTAGTTCGTGTGTGATTTGACAAGAAACCTGCAGGTGAAGTGTTGGTTTAAATTTCATCCAAGAGATGGCATCTTCGATAAGCAGTTTTCTCCCAGTGCTGACAATGAGAGAATTACTCAAGGTTTGTGCTTAGGTCTTTGAACTGGAATTTGAATTGGAATCCTCTCCAGCAATTCGTTACATGTATCCGAGAGAACGGAACTCACATCAGAACATATTGTAAATCAAAACATGTAACAAAATAAAAAGTTTGGTAAAGTAGGCTTGGGAAATTGTATTGCATATCTTTTTTTTCTCTCTGAAAAATATTGAAAATCAATTTTTCCTCAGAGGAAAACACAATAGCAACACTTCCGTGTCATTTCACGTCATTCTGCAAATTTGACCAGTCAGGTCTCAGTGTGATTCATTCTTGCAGATTTAAAAAGCAGACTAGCATATCTAGCGGGCAGCGTCGGAGCGGGCAGCTGAGTGAGAGGGAGCAGAGTGGGTTCGGCTTTGGCTCAACGGGCTTCGGCGAGAGCGGGAAAGAGGCGAGATTATAGAGAGGGGTGAGTTATTAGTTTAGTTTAGTGTTGAGCTCAGTGATATTCAGCAGTATGCATCTGGGATTAGTGTTGTGTTTGGAGTGTCAGATGTGGGGCCCCTGGGAGACGACCAGACTCCCTGATAACTACATCTGCGCAAAGTGCACCGAGATGCGGCTCCTCAAGGAACGGATTGAGAGTCTGGAGCAGCAGCTGGATGACCTTCGGTCGGTTAGGGAGAGCGAGCAGGAGATAGACAGGAGTTATAAAGATTATGTAGACAGCACCTCAGTGGCAGTCCCCCTCAAAAACCGATATCTCATTTTGGATTCGGTTGGAGAGGATGACTTCATAGAGGAAGACCTCAGCAGCCAGGACCTTGGCACCGTGTCTGATACTGTGGTCCAGCAGAGGAAGAGACATGCAGTGGTTATTGGGGATTCGATAGTAAGGGGTACGGATAGGAGATTCTGCGATAGCGATAATGAGTCTCGGATGGTGTGTTGCCTCCCTGGTGCCAGGGTACGGGATATCACAGACCGTGTCGAGAATATTCTGAGGGGGGAGGGTGAGCAGCCAGAAATCTTGGTACATGTAGGTACCAATGATGTAGGTAGGAAAAGAGAAGAGGTCCTGAAGGAGGAATACAAGGCATTAGGGAGAAGGTTGAAAAGTAGGACCTCAAGGGTAGTAATCTCAGGACTACTACCCGTGTCGCGTATCAATGACAGGAAGAATAGAAAGCTCTGGCAGTTAAATGCGTGGCTGAGTGACTGTTGCAAGGGGCAGGGCTTCAGATTCTTGGATACCTGGGACCTTTTTTGGGGGAGGCAAGACCTATTTGCTAAGGATGGGTTGCATCTAAACTCCAAAGGGTCCAATATCCTGGCGGGAATGTTTAATTTAGTTGTAGGGGAGGGTTTAAACTGATCTGGCAGGGGGATGGTAACCAGGATGCTAGGTTACAAGATGCTAAGGTGAGGGAGAAAGTGTATAGAAACGAATCCATTGAGGATGGCAAGAATGACAGGCAGGTGATAAGTCAGGATAATTTACTGAATAATAGAAGTACAACAAATCCGGATGTTAGGATACAGAATGTTAGGATCGGGGATGAGGATGTTCGGATACCGAATGTTAGGATAGGGGATGAGGTCTACACGAACATGTCTAAGATAGTAGGTAGCGAAGATAGTAAGAAGGATGGACAGGTAGAAAGTCAGGATAATCTGCTGATCAATAGAGGTACAATAAAATCAATAGCAGATACCAGTCTAAACATACTATATTTAAATGCACGTAGCATCAGGAATAAAGTAGATGACCTAGTGGCACAACTACAGGTTAATAAATATGACATCGTTGCAATCACTGAGTCGTGGCTTCATGATGGATGTGATTGGGAACTGAATGTCAAGGGGTATACAGTATATAGGAAGGATAGGAGGGTAGGCAGAGGGGGAGGTGTGGCCATGATGGTTAGTAGCGATATAAAATCAATAGAAAGGAAGGACATTGGGTCAGAGGAGGTGGAATCCTTATGGGTGGAGCTGAGAAATAGCAAGGGTAAAAGAACAATAATAGCAGTCATATATAGGCCCCCGAACAGCAGTCAGGAAGTGGACCATAAGTTGCAGATTGAGATAGAAAAAGCATGTCAGAGTGACAATGTGAAGATAATTATGGGGGATTTTAACATGAAGGTGGACTGGGAAATGCAGCAAGGCGGTAGTACTCAGGAGAGTGAGTTTGTGGAATGTCTAAGGGATGTTTTTCTGGAGCAACTTATTGAGGAGCCCACCAGGGGATCGGCTGTTTTGGATTGGGTGCTGTGTAGTGAACCCGAGGTGATTAGGGAACTAAAGGTAAAGGAACCACTGGGAACAAGTGATCACAATATGATTGAGTTTAGTTTCAAGTTTGAGAAGGAGAAGCTGATAACTGGTGTATCGATATTTCAGTGGAATAAGGGAAATTACAAAGGTATGAGAGATGAGTTGGCCCAAATTGATTGGAGGAGTAAGTTAGCTGGAGGGACGGCAGAGGAAAAATGGAAGAAATTTCTACAGGAAATAAGGACAATGCAGGACAGATATATTCCAAGAAAAAAGAAGGTTTTGAATGGAAAAAAGGCACAGATGTGGATAACGAGGGAGGTGAAGGATAAAATAAAAGCAAAAGGGGCGGCGTACAAAGTAGCAAAAATTAGTGGGAAAACAGAAGATTGGAACGATTTTAAAAATCTGCAGAGAGAAACTAAGAAGGTCATTAGGAAAGCAAAGATGAGTTACGAAAGGAAGCTGGCGGACAACATTCGGAAGGATTCTAAGAGTTTTTTTAAATACATAAGGAATAAAAGAGAGACACGGGTTGACATAGGACCAATTGATAACGGTGCAGGAGGTATTATAATGGATGATAGTGAGATGGCAAGGGAATTGAATGAATATTTTGCATCGGTCTTCACCGTGGAGGACATAAGCAATGTGCCCATTAGTCAGGAGTCTCACGAATTGGAGCTGAGTTCAATTGAGATTAATAGGGAGAAGGTGCTTGGAAAACTAAAGGGGCTTAAGGCTGATAAGTCTCCCGGACCGGATGAGGTGCATCCCCGGGTTCTGAAGGAGGTGGCTGTGGAGATAGCGGAGGCGTTGGCGATTATTTTTCAGGAATCGATAGATTCTGGCATGGTTCCGGAGGACTGGAGGGTAGCGAATGTAGTTCCGTTGTATAAGAAAGGTGGGAGGCAGCAAAAAGGCAATTACAGACCTATTAGTCTGACGTCAGTGGTGGGAAAATTATTGGAGTCTATCCTCAAGGAGGAGGTTACCGAATACCTAGAGGCGCAAGGCAAGATAGGACCTAGTCAACATGGTTTTGTGAAGGGGAGGTCCTGTCTGACCAACCTATTGGAGTTTTTTGAAGAAATCACAGGTAGGGTGGATAAGGGAGAGGCGGTAGATGTTGTGTATTTAGACTTTCAAAAGGCCTTCGATAAGGTGCCTCACAAGAGACTGATTAATAAGATGAGAGGTCATGGAATTATGGGCAGGGTAGCAAAATGGGTGGAGAATTGGCTGGTTGGCAGGAAGCAAAGGGTGGAAATAAAAGGATCTCGTTCTGGTTGGTTACCGGTTACTAGTGGTGTGCCGCAAGGGTCGGTGTTGGGGCCTCTCCTTTTTACCTTGTACATCAATGATTTGGATGATGGAATAAATGGTTGTGTGGCTAAGTTTGCGGATGACACCAAGATAAGTGGAGGAGTAGGGAGCATAGAGGAAATAGAAAGAATGCAGAGGGACCTAGACAGTTTAGGAGAATGGGCAAGGAAATGGCAGATGAGATTCAATGTTGAGAAATGTGCAGTTGTACACTTTGGAAGTAGAAATAAGCGGGTAGATTATTATCTAGAAGGAGAGAAGATTGATAGTGCGGTAGTACAAAGGGACTTGGGGGTACTTATACAAGATACCTTAAAAGTTAACCACCAGGTTGGATCGGTGGTTAAGAAAGCGAATGCTATGTTGGCATTCATCTCGAGAGGTATAGTGTATAAAAGTAAGGAAGTGTTGATGAGGCTCTACGGGGCGCTAGTGAGGCCTCATTTGGAATACTGTGCGCAGTTTTGGGCCCCGCATCTTAGGAAGGATGTGCTGACGTTGGAGAGGGTTCAGAGGAGATTTACGAGAATGATTCCAGGAATGAAAGGGCTTAAGTATGATGAGCGTTTGTCGGCTCTTGGACTGTACTCGCTGGAGTACAAAAGGATGAGAGGGGACCTCGTAGCGACATTTAAAATGTTGACAGGTAAGGATAGAGTAGATGTGGCTAGGCTGTTTCCCTTGGTGGGCGTGTCCAGGACCAGAGGGCACAATCTTAGAATTAGAGGGTACAGTTTCAAGACAGAGATGAGGAGAAGTTTCTTTACCCAGAGGGTGGTGAAATTGTGGAACTCCTTGCCACGCACAGCAGTGGAGGCCAGATCAGTGGGGGTATTCAAGGAGGAGATAGACAGATATCTAAATAGTCAGGGTATCAAGGGATATGGGGATAAGGCTGGCAAATGGGATTAGAATAGTTTTTTTTTCTCTCTCTTTTTTTCCCACCCCATTTCTTTTTCCCTTTTCCTTGGAGCAGACTCGATGGGCCGAATGGCCTGCTTCTGCTCCCTATCTTGTGATCTTGTGTGATCTTGTGATATTATTCCCCATGGAACGTTCCTTTCTGGGTCAGGGGAACATGAAGCATCTTTTCCCAGGACTGACCATCTTTAAGTTTCCACAGCTCATGGCTTAGTTGGCATCTCACTAATGTAAGGTTCATAAGTATGTATTAAATTTAACCTAATAAGATTCTTGCTCATGACTATAATGAACCACAGTGGGTGGAAGTATACTCGTTACAAGTTCAACAGATGTATTGATTAAGTTGCACCCAGTACAGAGAAGCCATATGTAACAAAGAGAATGGACACAGACTTCTCCTTGAAACCTCAGGGACTTGTCCTTTGAGGATCTGTGGAGTGCTCTCTTTTCCACCTGCTGTATCATGTTGATTGCAGGTGCTCTTCCCTCTAACTGTGCTTGCTCTCTCTCTTTCTTGTTCTCCCTCATCTCATACTTTATTCCCCTTTACTCGTCATTCTCACCCACTAACTAACAATTTCCAGAACTATTTTAACCTTGTTGCTTTCCAAAATACATTTTATATTTCACTTATCACTAGCCCCATTTCCTCTTTGCAGATTGAGCATTCATTATCATCCTTGTTAACTCTCTCACAGACTATGCTGCTCTTTAAATGGCCCCCATATTAATTGTCTAAAACTCTGTCACATGCAGTATGTTGCTTGCCTCAGCTATATGGCCTTTTGGATGTTTCAACCCCTCCTTTGTTCTGTCCATCTTTCTTGCCCTACTTGTTTCAAGTAGCATGTAATGTATTTAATATATCTGTTCTGTCACAGGCTATATATCAGCTTCAAACACAATACCCTCACTCTTGCATCCTACAAGTTTTAAAGGTAATTCTGTTTCAGCACGTTCTTTGCAGTTAGCATTTTTTTTGTTTAACTAACCACAGCACTTTGCTGCTTAACTTTCTCCCATTTAAGTAAATAGTTAGAACATGGTGTATTAAAATATTTTACCTTTTGTTTCAGCTGTTTCTCAAATTTAGCTATTTCCTGTACTTGTGTCTGATGATTTGATCATTTGCCATGAAGTGTGGCACCAATATCCCATCCACCCCTCTTTCTAGACCCTGACAACTCCCCCCACCAACCCCCCCCCATGCTGATTCTCAGTCTGTAACTCCTGGGATCTCACTCAACGCTCTAAATTCACTCCCCAAAGCACAGATTCTATTCCTGCCTTCTCCACCCCTCCCCGATCAAACTCATTTTCCACATCTGTATTGTGGAGGGTCATGGCTGTCATGTGACAGCACTGCCCACTACCTGGTCGGAAGACACACCACTGCAAATCGAGGTTTGGCTCAGCCCCACGCATCAGCGCACACCTGACCATTGGCCTTTGTAAATTACCTGGCCTGGACCCCCCCAGCCCTCCAGCACTATAAAGTGCACCACATGTGCTTGGCTCGCTCTCTTTGCCATCTTTGAGGGACCACCCTGTTTCACTCCAGGCCGAGTACCGTGGAATGGCGCTGGAGAAATCATTGGTGAGGTGTACACTGTTAAAGGGTTGGGAGCATTTTAGTTAGTGTCCCTAGTAGCATAGAGCTGCGCCTGCAATGAATCAAGGGGTGGTGGGTATTGTATTGTTTTTCCCTGATTGTATATACCTAGTTTCTTGTGTGTGTGTGTGTGTGTGTGTGTGTGTGTGTGTGTGTGTGTATTTTATCCCGGTGTGATTTTCCCACGCTCGCTATAAACTGTGCACACGTGTTATTCCTGTTACCATTTTCCCATGCTCGTCTTTAGTAAATAAAATCATTTACTGCCAGACTGTGTTCAGAGTCCTTGCTTTTGAGACCCATCGAATCTGTTTTCTCACTCACAACAACATCCCACCTCCTTCCTGTCACACACCTAAATGTCATATTGTCATCTCTCTCAACTCTGATCTTGCTTGCAGACAACCTAAACCATCGCCCCCCTCTCCCCCCATCTCCCCGATGATGTTGTTGAATGGTCCATCCTGTTACTTAAGTAAAGATATGTTTGCTACCTGCCAGAATGCTGGCACTACAACTTTTTCTAATGAATTATCAAATAAATTTGCTAATGCCTCTGCTATTTCTTAAAATGCATGGATGCCACCTATCTGGACCACAGTTCTTATTCTCTTTGAGTTTGATCAGCTTATTTAATATATCTCTTTTTTCCTATTTTAAATGCACTCATTTCATTACTCATCCCATTATCCACCTGTTCTATCTCCCTGACAAATAGTGAAGCAAAAATAATGATTTAATATTTCTGTCATCTTCTGTGTTCATCTGAAACAAAAAATCTAGTCTTAATAATAAAATCTAGTCTAAATAATAAAAAGCATGGACGATTGTAAAAACTCATCTGTATTAACTTGATGCCTCTATTGCCACTCTAAGCTTTGATTTCATTGATATGTCTGTAATAATATTTTGCTATTTTGTTTTATGTTCCTTGATAATTCAAGGGCCCTTGAAACACTTTGCAACCAACAAAATACTTTTCAAGTCACTTTTGTGCACCTGGTAACCAACTTATGCACAGCAAATTCCCACAAGCAAAAATGTAATTATATTTTCACAGAATGTGGACTTTGCTGGCCACACCAGATTTGTTGTCTATTCATAATTATCTTGAACTGAGGAGGGAGAGAACAGTCAATCACATTGATGGATCTGCAGGTCACATGTAAGTCAGGCAGGGTAAGATTGGGAGATTTCCTCCCTTGGAGGACATTTGTTAATCCTTAGAGTTTTACAACACTCCATTATTTTCATGCTTATTATTGTAGAGATTAAATTGATCCCAATTTTTTAAAAATTCTAATCAATTTAATTTAGTTTCACCATTTGCCACATCAGGATTCAAATATGTCTCTGGATCAGTGGTTGAACCTCTAGCTATTGGACAAGTCACTTAACCACTTTGCTACCACACCTCATGCTGCCTAATTTGCTGATTATTTCCAGCTTTTATTTCAGATGCCTGAAGTATTTTGCTTTTGGCTCATTTTGATCGCGTGACTGCATGTTTACTGTATGAATCATTTGGACCAAAACGCCTAATTATTTTGCCTTTGTATATTTGGTAATGTGTCTGGGGGGGGGGGGGTGCAACAAAACAAATGATACAATAAGTGATTAAAATCAATGAAGAACAGAGGGACCTTGAAGTATATGTCTACAAATCCTTAAAGGCAGCAGGGCAGGTAGATAAGGCAGTATAAAAGGCACATGAGGTGCTTTCCTTTGTTAGCCAAAACTTTGAATATAAGAGCTGGGAAGTTATGCTCAAATTGTATACAATGCTTATCTGCCACAGCCTAAGCCTAGTTTACTGTTCTGATCATTATCTGATTACACTGGAAAGTGGGAAAGATGAATTTTGATGGGGATCTTACCAGATTTGAAAAACTTTAATGATAAGGGAAAATGAATTAAGCTAAGGTTGTTTTCTTAGTAATTGAGGCTGAGGAGAGACTTAATATCTGTATTAAATTATGAGTGGCCTATAGAGGAAATAGGAACAAACATATCCCTTACCAGAGCAACCAAAAAGCAGGGGCATAAATTTAAAGTAATGTAGAAGATTTAGAAGAGAGATGAGGGAACCTTTTTTCACCCAAGACTGGTAGGGGGTCTGGGATTCACTGCCTGAAAGGAGGAGAGATGGAAACCATCACCAAACTTAAAAGGAGCCTGGATGTACCTATAGATTCTCTGACTCTTATGTCAATGCCTCAAGTGCTGAGCTGGGATTTGGCTCAGTAGCTCTTAGATTCAGATTCAGATTAGTTTATTGTCATATACACCAGCATGCAATGAAATTCCTTGCTCATATGAAGATCAGAGAGTAAACCGGCCTTATATACAGGCCAACCCTGGGTTATAAATTATGGACATCCCTAAATGCAAACAAGATCCCATAATATTTAAAACATCTAATGAACAATCATTCCTACAAGTGCAGGGCTAGTTTCCTCTCCCTCTCCACTTTTCGTAATTGTTTTCCCTTCACTCTTATGTGCTTTTGATACCATTTATTACAACACTGTGGAGGTGTGGTTACCATATTGAATAATTTTTGAATAATTATTGAATCGACTCTTAGGCTACAGACTTACCATGATTACTTCAAATGGAACTGTTAGGTTGTGGAATATTAGGCTACAGACTTACCATGATTACTTCAGATGGAACTGCTAGGTTGTGGAGTATAAGGCTACAGACTTACCATGATTACTTCAAATGGAACTGTTAGGTTGTGGAGTATTAGGCTACAGACTTACCATGATTACTTCAAATGGAACTGTTAGGTTGTGGAGTATTAGGGAACACAGGAAAAGGAGGGTGAAATCAGGTCAATATTTATTCATGCGCTGAGTAAGCTTTAATAATTTAACAGGAATAAGATAAAATAGGTTAAGCGTTAAGATGAGAGAATGCACAACAGCAGATGCCAAGCACATGACTGCAGATGGCGCTTCTTTCCAAAGTGAGTTGCTTTGCCATTGGTGGACTGTGTTTTTTGGTTCGGTTCTCCATGAATGACGTCGAGTAGAGAGGGTGATGCCTTCCGGCTGCGGCGGCACAGTCTTCATTGTAGGAATAGGAGACGTTGTCGAGCTGCCGGGAGCCGCATCTCGCCGGCACCGTGGCAGGCGACAGCGGGGATTGCCAGAGCGTCGATAGGCCTCATATTACAGGTAAGAGCAGGAGATCTCTCCGGGTGTACCTCACACACGCGTCCATTCATCCGCTACCTTACACAATGCCCTCCTCCTAACCTTACATAAACCTTGACAAGCGCATGCTTTGCAGTTTCCCGTTATTGCAGTCAATACTTAATGCAATTCTTTTTAATGTCAGCTTCATGGAATGCTGCTGCTAGTTGTTGGAGGGTGGAATGGCTGAGGTGGTCTCAGATGGAAACTTTGCAAAGGGGAGGCTGGAGTATGGGGGGTTAATTTGTATTGCGAGGGGTGGCTGTCTTTAGCCTTCCGTCTGGCCTTCACTGCACCGATCACAGTTTGGGAGGGGGTTATGATGGGGGTGATGTTCTTGCAGTGGGAGTGACAGCGCGCTGTAAAGATGGAAGGGTGCAGAGGACAATGGCACGAATTGCAGTGACCTCCACTTCTTCCCACCTCTTTGGCGTTCAATGATCTCTCGAGCTTGCTCTCCATGTCCCAGTTCTCAGAAACCAGTGCAGGCGATAGGGGGGCTTCCTCGTTTGCTGTTAGATCGTGTTTACATTAGATCTTGGCGGCGGAGGCTGCTGGCTAATGTTTTAGGGTTTTTTATTTTCAGGCATGGCGGCTTCTTGTTCCAGGCACTTGAACTGCACAGATCATAAGTCCAAGGTACTTGCAGAAACGCGCGCACACAGACATTCCCCTCACCCCCCTCTCTCACACACATACTTCTCTCTGAGAGGGATAAATCCTCATTTCCCTCTGTTCTCAGAACACCACACCTATACCTCAAATTTGCAACCTCATGGTGCTGTTGAGTAACTCAGTTTATATAAGCAGTATTGAGCCAGCCTTCATTGGGAAAGAAGCTGAACTTTATGTAAGGAGCCACGTGAACTGATGTTGTTGTTAAGCAGACCTACCGAGAGGTTTAATTGTTGCTCCGTTGAGTGGCTGATGGATAATTTTTTTCCTTGTATATTTTATCTGGTGAAATGATGGTGTGTATTTAGGGCAGTGGCTGAGGAGTGCTGGCAGTAGATTCACCTCGCCCTTCCGCAAGTGTCTCTGTCTGCCAATTTGACTTTGGGCTGGTTTCAGATTCTCTACATAGAACAAAACGTAATCTGTGTTTTTATTTAATTTTCAGGTTCAGGGACGTTCGCAGAATTGGCAGGTCATGTTGACAGCATCTCTGAGGCGCACGTGACTGCCCTTGGGGCCAGTGTGAGAGAACTGACCCCCACCCTGCATACTCCCTGCACTATTCTTACATCCATCCCCTCCCTCCCATCTCTGCTCCTTCTGGGAATCGATGGGAATCGGCAAAAATACAACCACCAAGGGCAGCATGGAGTCCGGGAGCACATCCGACAGCAAGTATGAGGATGAGAAGCACTCGGCTGCATTCTTCCCAGTACCAGTAAGAGTCAACAAAATTGTCAACCTACATTTGTGTTGTACCTTGTACTCACTTATAAAGCAATGTAGGAGCATTAAGAAAATGATATTTGACATCTTGCCCTGTAAAAAGGACAGATGAGGGAAAGCCCGACCAATGAGTGTTCTCAAAAGGAGGAGGGTCATAGAGTACCACAGCACAGAAACAGGCCCTTTGGCCCAACTTGTCCATGTCGGCCTGATCTTCTGCCCGGTCCCGTCTACCTGCACCCAGACCATAGCCCTTTATACCCCTCCCATCCATGTCCCTATCCAAACCTCCCTTAAATGTTACAATTGAACCCACACCTACCACTTCTGCTGGCAGCTCGTTCTGCACTCACATCACCCTCTGAGTGAAGAAGTTCCCCCTTGGATTCCCCTTATTTATTTCACCTTTCACCCTGAAGCTATGTCCTCTAGTTCTAGTCTCACCCAACCTTGGGAGGGGGGTTGGGGTGGAAGCCTGCATGCATTCACCCTATCTGTACCTCTCATAATTTTGTATACCTCTATAAGATCTCCCCTCATTCTCCTGCGCTCCAGGGAATAAAGTACTAACCTATTCAATCTTTCCCTATAACTCGGGTCCACAAATTCTGGCATCATCCTTGTAAATTTTCACTGCACTCTTTCAAGCTTATTGATATCTTTCCTGTAGGTAGGTGACCAGAACTGCCCAGAGGGACAGGTTTAGAGAGGGGATTCCAATGCTCAGGTGGAGGCATGGCTGCCAGTGGTGGAAATGATTAACTTCTGAGATGTAGTAGAGGCCAGGTTGGAGGAGTGCAGAGATCTCAGGTTAGTTCCAGAGGGGTTTGCAGAGAAAGTGACAGGCCCTATATCTGGGATCTCTGTCTTTATGTGAGTGAATGAGAGAGGCCAACAGTGAGACACTCGAAGAATCTGAAAAGAAATTACAGGGACCATTCAGTGCATCGTACCTGGCCACAGCCTTTTGAAAGCATGATGTAATTTAGCCTCCACACCCCTGCTCTTCCCCACAAGCCAGTAAGTTAGTGCTACACAAGTGAACACCCAGTTTCCTTTTAAAAGGTATTTGCTGAAGGTCCGTCGTTAGCAGTTAGAAGAAGGTGCAACAAACAATCTGCTGGAGGAAACCAGGGGGTCAAGCAGCATCTGTAGGGGGAAAGGAAGTCAACGTTTCGGGTTGAAACAGCAAGTTCCTTCCCTAGCCCCCCTCCCCACCCACCAGCAGATTGTTGCTCCGCATTCCAGCATCTGCAGTCTCTTGTGTCTCCAGTTAGAAGGTGTTGGGTTCTAGACCCACTCAGACACCAAATAGAAGAATCTAGTCTGACACTCCAGTGTAATCCCTTTCATGTAGCTTTATACCAAAGTGTACATAAAAACTTGCATGGCAACATTTTGAGGAAGAAAGTGGAGTTCTTCCATGACACTGATCAATAATTATCTCTTGTTAAACATTACCTTGTCACTGTTACATTGTTGTTCCTGGGAGCTTGCTGTGCACAGTGTCTGCTATATTATGTATGTTACAATGATGATTGCATTACAAAAGCACTTCATGAAAGGGATGTGGAGTATGCTGTAGAAATGCGTCTTTTATGACTGATCCTGTGGAATGTGATTCTTAGTCCTTTCGAACTGTGCATTACAAGAGGCAGTAGGTTTCAGCTGTTAACTTCCCCTGTCAGAAGTAGTTTCTACTTGTATTGTCCCTTTATTTTGTCAGTTTCTTTAAATTTTTTAAATTTTATTTACAGCGTGGTAACAGGCCCTTTCGGCCCAACGAGTCCGCCCCGCCCATTTTAAACCCCCAAATTAACCTACCCATACGTCTTTCGAATGTGGGAGGAAACCGGAGCACCCAGAGGAAACCCACGCAGACATAGGAAAACGTACAAACTCCTTACAGACAGTGACGGGAATTGAACCCCGATCGCTGGTGCTGTAATAACGTCACGCTAACCGCTTGACTGTCTTTGGTTAGTAAGCTGCTCACTCTTTCATGCATTTCCTTTAACCTTCTCCCAGAATCATTGAATGATGACTAACTGATGATGATGTAGCATGGAAGGGGGCCATTTGGCATCTCCCACATCCCAGCCCATTCCCCAAGCCCTGCTGATTTTTTTTTTGTTGTTGAGGAATTTAACCAGTTACCTTAAATGTGACAATTAATATAACTTGCCAATACATTTCCAGATTCTACAAACTTGCTGTGTAAAGTTGATTTCCTTCCTTCTCTGCAGTAATGGGTACAATCCCAGCCTCTCTGACCTATCCACAAGTGTCATCTTGTTTGACATGTACCTCCACCATCAGATTTCTGATTTGATTCATGAACCTATGAACACTACATTGTTGTTCCTTTTTTGCACTATTTATTGTCGTAACTTAAAGTAATTTTTATGTCTTACACTGTACTGCGGCTGCAAAACAACAAATTTCACAACATGCGTTGGTAATGATAAACCTGATTCTGATGTACAGAAATTTAATAGCGGCCCTGGCTTTTTAGATCGGACATTTTGTAAGTCTTGCTCCTTTACCATCTTTGAATTTTGGGATAACGAGGTTGGTGGTGTAGCTGTTGATCTAATTGATGTATACATTCTTAATCATTTTCAATAGCAAGGGCTGTATGTAACTTATCTTTCCACCAAGACTGGCCGCCTCTTATGCTCCTAACTTTATTCTTAACCCCTTATACTCCTGTTGAAACTGCAACTTCCAAATATTGGCATTGAGACCTTCCTCTAGTGTGTTTCCTTCTGAACCCTCTGCTGCAGTTCTCCTGCTAGTTAGTAGTTGTTGAGGAGATGTGATGACACTTCTGATGCAGTTTTGGACTTGGCTGGTGACTTACCAACCCTCCTTAGAACTCTGGTTAAGAGGAGCTAATGAAGTACAGACCCAAGACCAAACTAGTTTTGGAGACTTGAGACAGCACCTTCAAAGGCAAACACGGATGATGTGATTAAATTTCAGCATGATAATCACAGCTGGTGTTCTGTGCCTCCACAGTTGCCATGAAGTACTGGTTACGATGTGGTGACTCAGAGCTTAAGTGGGGCACAGCAGTAATTAGCAGCTGCTCTGGTTTTTTTTAATAAAGCAGATTTTTCTTTTAAGTTCCATGATAAAATTATACTTGTTTTCTCTCTGTTTTGGTCTTGTTTAACTTTCTACAAATATCAGCATACCTTAAGGACTGCAAAAGGCAAGAGGCATCACCCTTCCAGAGCCAAAATTAGCAAGCTGCAGTTTCAAAAGGAGGAGTTTGAGGGGATTTAAGAGTAAAGTCAGGATCAAGATAGGAGGCAACTAGACCCAGTAGAAAGATGAGTTACATACAGCTCTCACTATTGAAGAAGATCAAAAATTTATAAAGCTACACCACCAACCTTGTCATCCCACAACTCAAACATGGAAAAGAAGCAGGAGTCACATGATGTTCAAATTAAAAAGCTAGGACTATTATTAATTTCATCTCCCTGTGTGGAAGCCATCCTTATCTGCCCATTTTCTGGAACAGATGTGCAACTCCAATCCTACTGCCAATCCAGGAATCCTTGCATGGTGCATCCAAATAAAGCATGGTTAACAGGTCGAGACGTAGGGTTGCTGAAGGGTGCTATTTTGCCACACAATCTATTGAGTTTATTGGTTATTAATATTTAATTGCAAGGGGGTGGGGAGCCCTTAAGTTTCATGGTTTAATAGTTGTACATGTTAGTATGGTGCCCAGATGATTAATATCTTGAAATTGTGCCACTTGTGACAACTGTGACACACTTCTCCTTTACTCCAGTATTTCGCACCTTGGAAGCCTTTCTTTCAGCTGTGAGATCAAATACCAGAGGTAACTAACATAAATTTAGTCCTTGTATTCATTGTTCACTCAGCCACTTGCTGAATGAAAAGTTCATGAAAGAATACACCTTTAGATGTAATCGGGAATGTTTTTGACTACCAAGCAGTATTCAATGGGCTGCAGCAAAGTTATGGAAAGTGGGCAAGTTCTGATTGCAGGTCCTGTAGGTGTTGGTGATGCAGGCTGTGCCGAACATCAGTGAGGGGAAGAGAGACCCAATCAGTTCTAGGATTAAACTACTTGTGACGGCACAGTGGCCCAGCTAGTGGAGCTGCTGCCTCTGCTGTTTGTGTGGAGTTTGCATGTGCTCCCTGTGGCTGTGTGGGTTTTCTCCTACATCCCAAAGACTATGTAAATTACCCCACTAGTGCAAGTTACCCCTCACCTGTGGGTGGGTGGTAGAATCTAGGGGAAGTTGATGGGAATGTGAGGTGAATAAAATGGGGTAAGTGTAAAGGGGTGTTTGATGGATGGTGTGGACTTGATTGGTTGAACGGCCTATTTCTGTGTTCAGTGACTTTGCGATTTTCTGATTCTACTTGAACGTTTGACACCAGAACACTTGAGCAGTAAATTAATGAAATTCCCGTCCGTGCCATTTACATGGCGTGTGGATCTGCGCCAGACAGTGGGTTCTTTTCATCTGGTATGGTTTTTTACCCTGGATTATTTAAGGCAAAACCTGCTGCCCTAGATGTTGGAACTTGTGAGGGAATAAGGTCACAAAAAGTGCTTGGCTGCAAATCTATTATAGCAACCCACCTCCAAACTGTAAACTGCGAATTTAGTCATTGGCTCAATCTGATAGTCCCAGCTGACCTAGTTTTTTTTTGCTGACTGCATATAGACTACAATCCTTGGTTGGTATTGGTATTGGTTTATTATTGTCACTTGTACTGAGGTACAGTGAAAAGCTTGTCTTACAAACCGATCATACAGGTCAATTCTTTACACATTGCAGTTACATTGAGTTAGTACAAAGTGCATCGATGTAGTACAGATAAAAACAGTAACAGTACAAAGTGTCACAGCTACAGAGAAAGTGCAGTGCAATAAGGTGCAAGGTCACAACAAGGTAGATTGTGAGGTCAGAGTCCATCTCATTGTATAGTGTTATTCTGAGTCTCAGTGGATGTTAAAGATACTAGGGTGTGATTTTAAAGTCTTCCTCGAGTGTATCTTTGCTGAGATCAGAGCATGAAAAGGCACAATAGTCTTAATTAATCTGTGGTCAGACCTTCAATTTCCAAGACACAAAGCTGTGGAGCTCCCTTGCCAAACCTCTCCTACCTTTCTCTTTCTGCCTTTTTAAGGTGTTCCCTTAAATCCTACCTCCTGAGCAGCACAGTATCCTTGGATCTTCTTTTGAGGCACAGTCAAGGCTAGGACGTGCTTTGGGATGTTTTGCTATAATTAAGGCAGGTTCTTTGCTTGATTTCCTTGAGCCAGTTGTTCCGTAGACTGTCTGCTGAGCCGGGGGTCCAGAACCAGGCCCTTCAGCCCACGTGTCTATGCCGAGCAAATTTTTGTATGCACTTGACCAGAAGTTGAAGGTGCTGATGTCCCAGGGAATATTCTATAGTGCTTTGGACCTCTGATGACAGGGTGTTAGATCTCAGACTTTTTATTCCTCCCTTCCCAAACAATCTGATCTGGTGGGAATGATGTTGTTATATAGTCTAGCTTTACGATTCTACCTGATGTGAACAGTGAGTTCAATGTCAAGTAGGGTCTTAAATAAACAAGGAGAAATTGCTTCTCGAGGCACAAGATTAAGCAGAGAGCATAGCGCCAAGGCCATTGGCAAGTCGAACCATTTGTACCCAGCAGGGTCCTATCATCTGGAAGGCACTGTATAAAAGGTTGGTGGAAGCAAATTCAATAGCAAATTCCAAAAAGGAATTGGAATATTTTTGAATGGGTATTGGAGAGTGGGACCAACTGGATAGGAATATCAAAGAACCAGTAGAAATATAGAGGGACAAATGGCCTCTTTTACTGAATTGTGTTATGAGCGGCTTCTCCTGGGGGACAGTGGGTTCCCCGCCAGAGTAAAGATGCTGGCGTAATTCACCGACCAAGCTTGGTGGTCACACTGCTTTAAGTGACTGAGATTTTGTGTGTAGTGTTTATGTGCCATTATCCTCCAGTCTCTGCATTTTTCTGGAGAAATTACTTGAGGTGCAGAGGGAACCTGTGAGTAAGGTGCCATGAGAACAGAACTGAGCATTTGGAGGCTAGCTGTGATCTTGTTGTCTGGTGGACCATGTGTGAGGGGTTAAATAGCAATCTCCATCTAATGTTTTTGTGTAACCATGATGGAGATGAAACTATAACAAGTCCTGCCACAAAAAAAATTATGTCAGGCCTCCATGTTTTAAATAAAAAGGCAGGTATGTCCCGTGTTATCATGTTGAAGAGTTGGTTACTATAGGTAACAGAAACAAGAAGATGCTGGAGGAACTCAGCAGGCCAGGCAGCATCCATAGAGAAAAAAAGACTGTCGACGTTTGGGGTCAGGACCCTTCTTTAGGACTGAAGATGGGAAAAAGGGAAGCCTACTATTTGGGGGGGGGGGGGGGGGAACTGAGCAGTGATAGGTGGACAAGTAAGATAAGATTTCTTTATTAGTCACGTGTACATCGAAACACACAGTGAAATGCATCTTTTGCGTAGAGTTTTCTGGGGACAGCCCGCAAGTGTCGCCAGGCTTCTGGTGCCAACGTAGCATGCCCACAACTTCCTAACCCGTACGTCTTTTGGAATGTGGGAGGAAACCAGAGCACCTGGAGGAGTGAGGAGAGGTACGGTGGGCACAAGGTGGTGATAGGTAGATGACTATCACTATCTCTTACCTGCATCTACCTATCACCACCTTGTGCCCACCCTGCCTCCTATCTCCTCATTTGTCCACCTATCACTGCTCTGTTTTTTTGTCCCCCTCAATAATGGGCTTCCCCTTTTCCCATCTTCAGTCCTGAAGAAGGGTCCTGACCTGAAATGTTGACCATCTGTTTTTCTCCACGGATGCTGCCTGACCTGCTGAGTTCCTTCAGCATCTTGCTTTTTCATCTCGGCTCCAGCATCTGCAGTTCTTTCTTATTCTAATAACAGAAACAAATCTACCCTCAACATTGCTTAAAATACAACAGAAATATTACAGTTGCAAATGCTTTTCTTTGCACTATGAATACACAGGAAACTGGAATATGAAGACATTTAGAACACTGGGGCAATTCTATCTGTCAGTGACATTGTTCCTGATTGATGTCTAAACCCCATCCAGAAGACTTGGTTCCAGAACACTTCTTCACCTTGCCTCCCAGAAATCTGGAACTCTCTCCCACAAATGGATGCTGAGCCTTGGCTGGATTGAAAATGTCAAAAGATTGACAGGTTTCCATTACGTTACTTTTATTTGGAGGAGGGAGCCTGAATAAAATTGGTTTTATGTGCAGACATTGGGGATGGTGGAGGGGATTTTGTAGGGCCTCCGTTCAGGGAAGAAGTGGAGGAACCCAAGCTGAGGAAGAGAGGGATTTGACATCCATTATCAGGAGAAGGTGGTTCAATCCAGGAAACCTGCTGACAAGGGGCAGGGGAAGGCATATAGGTGGGAGTGAGCAAAGATTAGGGTTTGGTAAATTTAATAATGGGACTGGAATGAGTAACCAAAAGGAGGAAGTCTTTAGCAGAGCACTCCTACTTGTGGATCTTGGGATGGAGATTGAAGAGGACTATGCAAGCTTGGAAGACTTGATTGAGCCTGCCCCAGGTTTGGAAGCCTTTCTGCTGGGACATCACATTCCACTGCCCTTAATGTCATGTGCAGTAACCTTGGTGGGCATATGACCCTCTCAAACCTGGTTATTCTTGGAAAAATATCCTGTGCAAAACCACTTCACTGCTGATGAGGTAGCTGCAAAGTGGGGAGGGGGGGAGGAGGGGGTAGAATCCTGCAATGTGTGCATACTAGCACCAACTGCTTGGGCCGAATGTTCTGTTTCTGTGCTGTATATTCCATGTAACAATTCTGACTAAGGATCAATGCTGAGGAACTGGATCAGGAAAAAACCTATCTGTGCCTGCATTTTCTTAAATCTGATGTTGATTCATTGTCATTTTTAAAAGGCAATCCCAGTGAGTTCTCATTATTTTGTATTTCCTTATGATATAAGAGACGATCATTTAGCCCATGGAGTCTATGCCAAGTACCAGAGCATTCCCATTAATCCCAGTGTGCCACTTATTTCCCTCCAGCCTAGTTCCTCATATGTGCCATCAACTCCACCTTGATTCTCTTGCCACTCACCTACATTAACAGTGATTTGCAGTAACCATTTGTATACCAGCTGGCACAATTGTGGGACGTAGGAGGAAACTGAAGCACCCTGGCCTCTGCAAGGAGAATGTGCAAACTCCACACAAACAGCACCGGAGGTCGGGATTGAACTCGAGCTGTGAGGCAGCAGTGTTACCTGTGGTCACACTGTGCCGTCCTTCTGACTTGCTGAGCTCCACTACAGGTCCAAGGTGTGCATTCTCATTGTACTTCACGCACACCACCTGACCACCTTGCAGCCTCTGACTGGAAGCTGGCTGTCAGCTCCCCACAGTAGCTCAGTGAACCTCGGGTTGGAATTGCATGGCCAGGTTCAAACTCTGGCCTGCATCGACAGCTGACCTGATGAGTTCTGGCATAGGTGCAGTTGGAGCCCTCTGTAAGCCTGGGGGATACAAGGATGCAGTAATGGAAATGTAGATCCTGTGATTTCTCAATGCTCTTAAGCAAGATTGGGGTCTATTGTGATCTCCTCCATGCTTGAATACCCTGCAGTGGCATGACCTGAAGTTTGGCCTGTTGTCCAGGACACTGAGTTGGACTGCATTGAGAATATAATGATAGAAGGCATTCAGACCTTGTCTATCCCATCATTCAATTGCATCATAGCTGATTTGTGATCTAACTCCATTCACTTGCTTTTGTCCTGTAACCCCTTGATCCCTCTGTTAACAATGAATGAATAAGAGCATTGCTATTGGAAGCAGACTGGAGTCTTTTGTACAGGAGGCACAAGATGGAACAGTTCCACCTTGCCCAGCATCTCAAGTAGAGTCTGTAAACAGGAGAACTTTCGTCGTGCATTCTGTTCATCTGCTCAAAGAAGAAATTGCATTATTTTTCCATTTGGTTTTAAAAAAAAACTAAATTCAGTAGCAACTTCCTTCTTTTGAGGCTGTGTAAGGTGCCTGATTTGGTGATTGTTGGCACTGTCAAATCAGTCTTTTGGGCAAGTTGTGGAGTGTAATGGAAAAGGGGTTGGCTCGTGGTATCAGAGGGTCCTGGGGCCAGCACAAGAAATGGAAGTTGCGAGTCCAAGAATGGGTTACAAGAGAGAAGCATATTTTGATTCTTCTTTTTAAAAAAAAACTCTAATTTACCCTAAACTGAAACTCAAGAAGGTGTTGCCAGAAATTGAAAATGGAAATGCAAGCATTCAGTTACATCTTGACCTCCATACTTTCGTGAGTATCCAATTAGAAAGGATAACAAATTTTGCTATGCTTATGATAGACAATTTGGAGAATTTTGTGTGCTTGGTATTGGCATGGACTTGGTGGGCCAAAAGACCTGTTTCCTTGCTGTATCTCTGACAGAAATGATAGAGTTTTAGGGTCACTGTATGTGCTGAGTGCTGATGGTGACCCAGTGGAATGCTCTAGCTCCCACCGGATGAATCCACCTCCATTATCCAGGAAATTGCGTGCTGGGAGTAAGCAACCTGCCTCCAGCGAAAGATTCTCCTGAGGTTTTGTGGGGGAGATCCTGGGTAAGGGCAGTGGCCTTTAGGCAGTATGTCATCAGGGACCGGGTGGGGAAGAAAGAGGGACCCTGAAAAGGGTGAGCAGCAGCGATTGTGGGTGGTCTCGGGTTGGGGAGGAGAGAGCAGAGAATTTGAGCTGAAGAGGGAAAGGGCAAAGAGCGGAGCAAGAAGGGGAAGGAATCTTTGAGGGGAGGAGGCTGAGAAAAACTGTTTGGACAAGATTGTCAATGTTGATGCCTGTGTGCCTTTGCACCAAGACCTTGCTCTGTCAAGCCCCTGTGGTAGCTGGCATGCAGTGTCTGACTCACACTAAAGGAAAGAAGCCATCACTGACCCTGAGCTGTTGCATTTGAAGGAGAAGCCACGGGTGTTTGTGTGTGTTCATGTGCAAACTGGTTCTGAAAGGGTCTATTTCCTCTTGTTAACATCAGAACATCGCAGTTCAACAGAATTCCTGAACTCTTCCCCTAATTTGTTCAATGTTCCCCAGTCTTTAGATTAAAATAGCTGACTCAGGCTTGTGCCTTTGGTAATGAGCCAGCACTAGGCATTAGTCACATGCTTGCTGAGCTTTATGCAACCTGTGTTCTCTGTCCCAGTCTGGATATGAAAATTCCTTTCTTTCTAACCCTTGTTCTCATTGCTGATTACATCATTGACCACTGTTGGGTTTACAAGGACTGGAAAGGACTTGTGTCTGCACGGCATGAATCCCAAAACCACCAGGCTTGGAAGGAGAGTGTAAAACTGTTCCCAGTTGTTTCATAACTGTAGATTAGAAGGATATTTTGTTGATAGCTTCACTTCTGTTGTTTGTCTTTGTAAACTCTCATCAACTGTAACTATCTAATAAAGCTGTGAGAACTATTAGTGCATCTCCATAGAACCAGGATGTCCCAGTGTATTTTATAATCTGTGAAGAACTTACCAAGTATGAACACTGTTGTATTACTGGAGACAGTAGCCGGAAAATCTTTTTGTTCAGTGATTTGTAGTTGAATAACCATTGACTGGGCCAAGAAGAATTGGCTGGCTGTGCATTAAAATGGGTACATGGGATCTGTTGGGCCCTCTTGAGGGCATAGTTGCAAACTCAGATTAGCTTGCCATCCCAAAGATGGCAGCTTTGTCATGGCAACAAACCCTTTGTACTCCACCATGAGCATCGGACTAGGTTTTTGTGCTTGTCCCTGGAGCCGGTCTTGAACCTGCAAGCCTCTGTTGTAGGGGATAGAGTGTGTTGCCTGCTGAACCGATGAGCTTGGCTGACATCTGGCAGTAATCTTGGCGCAAACTCACCCAGGGACCTAAGCTGGCAGAGAGTCTGAATCGGGAGTAAACATATTTCCTTTCAACATAGTAGGTAGCCATTTTGGCCCATCTATAGTCCATGCCAACTCAGAGCAATCCCATTCCCCTACTAGTTTTTTCCTGTAACTTGTTCTTCCCACATTTCTATCGACTCCTCTGAATTTTTACCATTTACCTTCATGGCAATTAACCTGCATGTCTTTGGGCTGTGGGAGGAAACTGGAGTACCCGGAGGAATTGAATGCAGTCGTGGAGAACATGCAAACTCAACATAGACAGAACCGGATGTCAGGATTGAACCCTGGTTGCTGAAGCTGTGGGCCTCTGTGCCACCCTACATTGCTGAGGCAGGGAAGTGTCTAGTTCCCAACACCAACATCTGTTAATCGTCTGATCATAGGCTCACTGAAAGAGAGCTTCATCTAACTGGACGTGGCCTAGTGCTTAGTCATTCAGATCAGATGAAGTAAGTCCGAGTGTTGGATTACATTCACGATCCCAAACAGCTAATTGGGATTCCTGCACCAGCTTGCTGACAAGTGATCCCTCCTTGCAAGAGGCCATCAAATGTGGCTGAGGTCTGGGCTGGCTGGTGTTGGCCCACTGTGTTCTCTGTGTAGCATCCATGAATGTGAATGGATAGGGCCCTTTGATATATGCCAATAAACTATATTCAGCCCTTCCCCAAACTCCCCAGCTCCCAAACCTTCCAAGTCCCATCACAACCTGATCCAAAAATTTGCAAAGCAAGAGCCACAAGTTGCTCCTTGCCAATTGTACCTCAGTGATGTTGCAATGAACTTGTTGATCTTGTTAGAAAACTGCCAGGCTTAAAGCATCGAGTTACTGCTAGGGAGAAATGGGTTCCTATTCGGGGTTGCGTTTGTCTGTCCATTATCTCTTAAGTGCAGCTGCTACAGATACCAAATTTCCTCCATCCCTCACCCAGGATTGACTTCTGAATTGGAAAGAAAATCAAACGGCCAAACCTCCCTTTTCTTCAGGACTTTTCCAGTAGAGCACCCTACAACCATTCCTTCAGTGGTATTGTCATCGGAAGTTGATAAACTGGTTTCACATGAACGGCCATAACTAGTGGATCAGTTTTGGTGGGACGTTGTGTTTTGTGATTTGGAATGCTGTCATAAGGGGTGAAGCTGCTTGAAAAGAATTGGGAATGGTGGGAAGAGGAGCTTTTGGAATTGTACAGAGCGACAAGAAAGAGCTGAACTAATGGGCCCAGTGGCATTAAGAAGCTTGCAATGCCATAACTTCTACCCAGATTTCATAGGATTGGTTTGTAATTGTGGTTCATGTTCTGTGTCAACTCTAATGTTCTGGACTGGAGTTGTGTCAAAGATGGGTCATTGTGACTGCACCATCTGGGCAAAAATGATTTTGTTTTTACAGAACATTTAGTGCTGACCAGCACAGAACCCCAGAGCTACTATCTGGTCCGAGGTGTTTGTCTAACTGTCCATTCGATCCTTGGGCTTAATACTCCTGCTGGGGCAGGACTTGATAGCAAGTTGTAGATCTGCTGCCTTTTCCTCTACAGGGGACAGGAAGGGAAAGTTAGACAATACCCAAAGGATCCCAACGGAGTTGAAAGGCTGTACGTTGTTCTTCAGCTAACTGAACCTAGCGCGTTGTCAAACCCCAAAATTAAGGGTTTGCTTGACCTTTGCTCCTTCCAGTAACAGGAACTACCACAGAGATGCAATTAATGCAGAATTTGCAGGTGTATATTTTGACACTTGCATTAACTAGAAATAGCATTTGGTCTTTCACTGTTGTTGGATCCAAAATCGGTGTAATCTAGAGTAAATCCCATTAACAACCATGAAGGTTTTTTAAATTTAATTTTTTTTTAAATTTAAATTTTATTTACAGCATGGTAACAGGCCCTTCTGGCCCAACAAGTCCGTGCCACCCATTTTAAACCGGAATTAACCTACCCGTACGTCTTTGCAATGTGGGAGGAAACCGGAGCACCCGGAGGAAACCCACGCGGACACGGGAGAAGTTGGATCTGGTTGTATTCTTTTGTTGTTTACGACTGCTGAAATGCAAGTGCTTCCTGGACCTGGGACCTCCAATACATCATGAATGCTTGGCACTGGAAAAATACTTTGCCAGCCTCAGACACGCACCAAATGACAGTGTTGGAAGCATCCCTAATGAATTGGAGGCCTCCTAACTAGAAAGCAACCATATATTTTGACAGTCTCAATAAAGGGCAACGTGACCTGTTGAGTTGTGGATTTAGAAACTGCTTGACATACCACTTGGCACACAGTGATTCATGACAGGATGGCTGTAAAGCCCATTGGGGACTCCTCACCAGCCTCCTAAAGTGCTCACGCTCTGCTCAAATTAACAAAGTGTGCCCTTTGAAGAATTTAACTGGGTAACTCACTTAATGGGTTCCTCATGAGGAAGAGGAACATCTTTCCTTCAGCCTGGTAAAGATTTGAATCTGAGGAGGAACTTCCTCTCTCTGGGTCTCGCGTTCCTGCCAATTTTTGCCCCGTTTCCATCTTTATTAACTACTTAGGCCATTTAGCCCATTGAATTTGTGCTGGCATACAGAGCAATCCCATTCCCTCACTAATGTTCCCTGTAGCCTGTTCTCCCCATATTCCCAACAGCTCCTCCCAGATTCTACCACCCACCTACATACTGTGGTGTATTAACCTACCAACCAGCACGTCTTTTGGGATGTGGGAAGAAACTCTGAGCACCCAGAGGAAGCTTGCATGGTCACAGGGTGAATGTGTGAAATTCCACAGACAGCACCCAAGGTCAGGATTGAACCTGGTTTGCTTGAGCAGGGAGGTAGCAGCTCCTCTTGCTGTACCACTATGTTGCCCCATTGGAGGATAAGAAGCAGATGGGAGTCCCAGCTGGGCCAATTGCTGCTTTGCCGACCAGCTGGTGCCAGCCTCTACTAAGCCCCTGTCTTTTGTTGGTTCTCTTTCACTCCCAGGTGGTGATGAATGGAGCTGTTCCGGCCAGCAGTGAGCAGGACACAGAAGTCACTGAGCTGATGGCGGTGTATGGAAAAGAGAACAGCACACCAGAGAAGGTAAGAGTAGTTCAGGCCTGATTCTCTCACTTTGGTTCATTCACCAACGTGATCACAACTGACTCACACGGTACAGGAGGAGCCAATTTTAGATCTAAAATTGGTCCAGATACCTGCAATGGGGATTGAGATTTCCTTGTTACTGGCAGAGGTGAAAACAACAGCTATTATGTTCAAGTTATCTTAATTCATTGCCAATTTCGGTGATCTTTTCAGACACTGATGTGAATTTCAGTGATCAGCTCATTATTTCTCTGAAACGTTGCTGGAATTCGAGATGGTAAAATAACCTGTTGGCCTAGAAATTCTATTATGTTCTTGTGTGCGCCGCGATCAAATTTTAAAAGAAATCTGATCCAGAAGTACACCTCCAGGAATTGTTCCCGATCCTCTGTGCATTTGGCACACAAAGGTCACTAGGTGTACAGAGTGATGCCATGCAAAGGTGTTTTGATATCACCTGTGCGATTATTCTGCTCTGCTGTGTGTTCGGATGGAAGCAGTGCTGGTTTCCTGTGCATGCTCAAACTTAAATTCTATCCCAAATGAAACCCAAACCCTTGTGGAATGGAATGGGTCTGACCTAGAGTTATTCATCCCACTGTCCTATTCTTTCCCTATATCCCTGCAAATTTTTCCCCTTCATGGATAGGTGGTTCTTTTGCAAAAATTATTGAATCTATTGCTGCTGGCCTCCCCTGTGAATATTGCCTCCCTAAATGCTGTACTGCTGTCTACTACCTACTCTCTCCTGTTTCCAAGTAGTCAATAGCTCCCTTGTCCCAGGATTTTAGTGGCTGTTTGTTGGTTTCAGTGACCCACACTTAGACTCTGAAGATTTGGCTCCTGACGACCCATTGTTCATTCCCTTCTGATGTTCTATCTCCTGGGACAATGCTGAGCATTGGGGTTGTTCCTGTTTTCTTTGGCGGGACCTTCTGTGCGCACTGCCTAGAGGCTTCTTGGAAATCTGCCTCTATTTCTTCGGGGTAAGGCAGTGGGTTACTTACAGAAGCATTTGGAGATGGGATCAGATAGCCCTCTGTTCTCAGTGACGTGGTGGAGGTCTCTCCAGTGCCCTCTCCCAATTTCGCCTACCAATCAGGCAAGGTAATGGTCAACTTTTCCTCTTTTCACTGCTGGTTCTCTGGGTGCACAGCTCTTCACTGCCACCCCTCCACCCTGATTCGACAGTATCAGCAGGGTATTGTGCAGTGGGCTGTTCTGCATCTGGGGTCTGTTCAGTCCTTGATGGCTGTATGGGAGTGCATCAGTAGGAATATGGGGCAACTGTCCCTTGTGTCTGGTCGCTCAACTAAGAGGCTTGACACATGAACCTGCAGTTTCTGGGACATAGCCCCACGGTGGTTCTTGTTCCCAATGAGATTCATAAAATCATAGAGGGATGCAGCTGCTACCATCAGGCAGGAGGTACGGAAGCCTGAAGTCCCACACCACCAGGTTCAGGAACAGCTACTTTCCTATAACTATCAGGTTCCTGAACTGCACAACCCTAATCCTACCTTGGCAACAGAACACCATGGACCACCTCTTGCACTATCATGGACTTGTCTCTGATTGTGCAAAACAAGACATTTCTGCAAAAAGAAAATATTTTTCTTCACTGGCTTGTATAACTTGTATTCTGTGTGTTGTCTGAATCTATGTGCCTGTGATGCTGCTGTAAGCAAACTTTCCATTATACCTGTACTTTACTGTATTTGAGCATATGACAATAAACTTGACATGGTAACAGGCCCTTCGGTCCACTGAGTCCATGCTAATCATCAATGAGCCATTTGTACCAATGTTGCATTAATGCCTTTTTTTATCATTCTCCCCACATTGCTATCAACACCACTTCACCTCCAATTCTACCACTCGTATACCACTGGAGTCAATGTACAGGAGGCAATTTACAGCAGCAAATTACCCTACCAACCCACACATCTTTGGAATGTAGTGGGGGGGTAGGGGGTTGGCGGGGTGGGGTGGGAGCCAAAGCACCTGGGGAGAAGTCCACACAGTCAAAGGGAGAACATGCAAACTCCACACACAGCACTGGAGATCAGGACTGAATCACTGTGCTGACCAGAAGGGAAGCCTCCTGTTGACTATTCTGGCTTCGAGTGTCCCCAAAATCAACTAGTTCCTCTCCTGTAATCCTCTCCTTAGTTTCTTCCACCTCTCAACTGCCCCCTCTTGCTTTAAGATGTTCTTTAAAGCCCAGCTTTTTGACTGCTTTCACTTTTTTGGGTATCTCCCTACGTGGCTCTGTTTCATTGTGCCTGTGAAACACTTTGATATTTCATTACATTAAAGGTATTGTGCAAATACAAGTAGATGTTATTTATTGTTGTGCTTTCTACCCTCTGTGAGCTCTCCTTGCTTTTTGCTGACACAGGTATTCCTTGATCCGTAAATGTTCAATTTATGAATTCTTGCTACAATGCATTGATGCTTTGGGGTACGTACAAAGTTATTCACTGCAACAGATAGCGTGCCAGGCTGTGCCAAAGTACTGCATTTCATAAAACCTTTTCGTTAAACAAATTTTCATAAATCAGAACACTTTCCAGGAATGCCTCTTTGTAAGTCAAAGGATCCTTGTATAACCTCAAACATTGCCACTTGCAAGGCAAACAGTGGATCGGTGTCACACACAGCAGCAATGTTGCACTTGACTATTCACGGAGCCTCTGTGTGTGTGTCTCTCTCTCCCCCCACCCAGCTTTTGAGATTTTGTCATCCAGTCTCAGTAGCAAGAAGTTAAGAGGCTTAGTGATGCACCAGTGGTTTTAGGATGTGTTCCAAATTCTGTAACTATAACCTTTGCATCTCTAAGTCAGAAACTTCTCCAATGATTCACCAGACCAGGAATTGCATTCAGGTGAGTGGCCTGGATTTATTGTTTTTCAGACGACTGAACCTGGAAGTGTTTATAAACTCTTCTCTCTCGCTCTCTCTCTCGCTCTCGCACACAGCAAAAGCACAGCAGCATAAAGGTTAAGTTGCTAGACCTGAGACATGGGCTCAAATCTCACCACTCCAGCGAGTGTACTTGAATTCCTGTAAATCTAGAATAAAAAAAGTCAATATCGGTAACGGTCGCAGTACATGGACAGTAGATTTGTCGCTAGTGTGTATTTGTTATTGGGTGCAATTGTTACTTTAAGGTCGTTGGGGGTCACATGTTGACTGTTGCAACTTAGTATGTCGCGAGTGTCAGTTTAGTTCAGAGCAGACTGACAAATGAATGTTTGGGAGTGAGTGCTCTAATACAGATGTCCTTGTGTTACAGCCATTTGGGTAATGGTAATTTGCCCTTACGGAATTCACAAATCACCACTCAAAAATCTGAGATACAGAATAAAATTCACTCTTTTGGCATTTATGCAGGGGGGATATAAAATTAATACAATATGTGAAAGAAGCAACGAATTTTGTCAGTTTTGACTTTTAATCACTCTATGCTGCAGGGCAATAAGGTTTGGATATGACGTCACTGCTTTGATTGGGTTGGCAGTCACAGCCGAGACCCTGCTTTAAGATAAGATTTCTTTATTAGTCACATGTACATTGAATACATCTTTATGTGTAGTGATTTGGGGGGCAGCCCGCAAGTGTCGCCACGCTTTGGCACGTGTCTGAGGAGATGTGAACAGGGAGCACTGTCACGCTGTCATCCATGGGGCATTTTCTTTGACATGTTGCATTGTGGGAGATGCTGTAGCCATGGCCAGCTTTTACACCGGCTCCTTAAAGGAACCCCTTAGCCTTTAAGATAAAATAAGATATCTTTATTAGTCACATGTACATTGAAACACACACTGCATAGAGTGTTCTGGGGGCAGCCCACAAGTGTTGCCACTCTTCCAGCACCAACATAGCGTGCCCACAACTTCCTAACCCGTATGTCTTTGGAGTGTGGGAGGAAACCGGAGCACCTGGAGGAAACTCTCACAGACACTGGGAGAAGGTACAAACTCCTTACAGACAGTGGCCGGAATTGAACCCAGGTCCCTAGCACTGTAATAGCGTTATGCTAACTGCTACACTACCATTCCACTCAGTCACTGCACTTTTTAACCCATTCCCCCCCCCCACCCCCCCCCCCCCCCCAGAACTCCATCTACACTGCCTTCCTCCCACGATCCCTGATCCTTGAATCCAATCTCTTTTCTTGATATCCCCACTTCCTAACTCTTTGCTTAGCCACGAGCCTTGCATGTCAGAGAAAATGTCTCGCAGTTGAAGAGTGCGGTACTGGTGCACTCTGAGACATCTGTTTACATAGATTGGAGAGGGTGTGGAAGAGGAGGGCCAACCCACTCGACATCATATCCAAATCTTGTTGCCCTACAGTATTGACTAAAAATTAAAATTAACGAAGTCTGTTGTTTCTTTCACACAAGCTCTGTCCATCTCCTGAGTCTATTGTTGACCTCAACTGTTAAATAACAGTGGTGGATCATTTTGTCATCACTGATAAACTGGCTTAATATGAGGGAAAAACATCCCATAGCAATGCATCTCTGCTTATAACATGGGATTTAGTGGGAAAAGGGGTTCGTGTTACAGAAAATCATGTTACAGATGGTTTTCTAGGAACGCGACACTTCTGTAATGTGGGAGTTGCCTGTATTCCATAGCATCGGTATAAGAACCCAGTACAATAAAGCTCTGATAATCCATTATCTGACCATTTGGAATTCTTGACAGCTTGGTGTCTGGCTCAGCAGTTAATGTTTGCCATTATCCTTGTCCACTTGCCAGGGCCCTGGTCTTCATGATCCTTTGAACTCACCTGGTTATGTTTCCAGATGTCCTTTTAAACTTACTGTGTTAACTAAAATGTTATTGTATAATATCTTTCTTTAGAAAAGAAAATGAAATAATCATGGAGTATTAATAAAATAACACGTGAAAGGCTGGATCGTTTGGTAGTCGGGCACTGGGAAAGTTCCAAGTGTGCAGGATTAATGGAATTTTACTGTATACCCCTTTGGGTGACTGTGAAACTGCCAAATTGTAGTTAAAACCCATCTGGTTCTGAGGAAATCTTCCCTTGCCTGTCCTGGCCTACGTATGTGACTCTAGCTAGCGAGTGGGCCTTGGGCAGGCTGCTCTTGAGCTATCGCCCTCAGAATACCCTGGCACCCATCATATACTTTTCAACAGTTTTTAAAATTCTCTGATACAGAGACTTTAAAGACCTAAAGTCAATTAACGCAAAGCTAAAGAGTAGATATGATTCAAAAACACAACTAATTGAAAACATTAATACAAGGTAAGATAAGTAAAGCATTTGCCTGCCCTTGGCTTTTTCCACAGGGAAACCGTTCATCTGAATGTGCATTTGGATTGGGGGCAGGAATGTGCTTTCTGAAGCCTGCCCCACCATATATTGAGATCATGTCTGATCTGCTTGCAAGGTCATCTCTGCATTCCCACCTTTCCCTGGTAATCCAATGAATGGGGTGGCTGCTCCCACATCAACCCTCCCTGCTGTATAGCAGCCGATGTGGTACATCTGCACCCTGGGTGAATCAGTGCCCTCTTACTTGCCAGTCCAGATGTGCTGGCTACCCTCTGCCCTTTAGGACATCTTGGGTCTCCATGTTCGGTAGTGCAGGTGTGCAAGTCCTAGACCACTTGAGACACAAGTGACTACCATGATTGGTCCAATGTGATGGACTCATAAGTGCCAGCAAGACACTCTGTGCAGCAGTGTTTGGGATGGGCAGTTATTTTGATGCCCATGTTCCACAAGTGCATAAACAAAAATCAATTGGTGTTGTGTTATTTTTGGTTGATCTTTCATTCTTTTATTTGGCAGCGTTCCTTGACTGATGTCTCTAACAGCAGTGGAGATCTGGATGCCCAGAGGATGGACATGATCTACACCATTGAGGATGTTCCACCCTGGTACCTCTGTATATTCCTGGGCCTGCAGGTGAGTGAGGGAACCCACGGCCATCCATTTAGATGGGAGCTGGATTGGGGTTGAGTACTGTGCTTTGAAGTACAATAAATGAGGCTCCATCTGTAGGGTGACTTTATTGGGCTAACCAAACCTAGGTTCTGACCCAGTGAACTCGGGAGTCAACTCATCAACGCTCACGCTAGGTGGATTTGGAAGATTCCCAATTTGAGTCTGGGATATAAGTGATGCAGCTGGTAGAGCAGCTGTCGCATGGCTCCAGCGATCTGAGATCAGTCCTGACCTCTGGTACTGTCTAAGGTTTCCACGTTCTCTCTGTGACTGTGTAAGTTTCCTCTGGGTGCTCCCGTTCCCTCCCACATCCTGAAGACATTAGGGTTGGTAGGTTAATTGACCAGTGTAAATTGCACTTAGTGTGTGGGTGAGTGGTGGAATCTGTGGGGAGTTGATGAGAATGGGTTACAGGGAAAATTATTGAGGAATGGGATTGCTCGGAGCTGGCATCGACTCAGTGGGCTGAAATGGCTTTATTCTGTGTCATAAGGAAATGTAGAGGGGGTAGAAAACTGAATTCTGTGCTGACGTCACTAGTTGGAGAGGGTGCCTGATTATATGACTGCATGGGTGAGAGTTGCACTGTGCATTACTGCGACGTCTTCCTTGAATAAAGAAGTGGGTGATACCAAGGGGTGTGTGGGGATTGAGAATGGTGTGTTCAGTGAATCCTTCCAGCAGATTGTGTGTTGCTCCAGATTCCAGCATCTGCAGTCTCTTGTGTCTCAAATCCTCTGCATGTGTATTTGCTCTCTGGAAGTGAATGGGCAGAGTGTAGAAGGGGCTAATGATTTGCACTGGAGTCCACTTTTCACAGGAGATCCATCTGAGTTTATGTGGGGTGATGAAATAGAGTTCTTTTGGGAATGTGATTGCCCTCAGAGTCTGCAGCCTTGAAGAGAGAAGGGTGGGCTTGGAAATTGTCTGTGGTGGTGTGGAGGAGGGTGGTAGGAGAAGCACAGAGAGAGAGTTCAGTGTTTCCCTTAGCTGAAGTTGGCACTTCACTTCCCTGGTTCATTATCTAACCCACTCCTCCACCATGTTGAGCTCGCATTGGACAGTGCCCATTCTCCTGGCTGATTGGTGAGGGAATGTATTCATTGATAATTCAAAGTCCAAACCCTCAGGGAAAGAATTAGTGGTGCATGGAGGAGAAGGGCCAGGGTTCAGGTTTGATAGCCATTATCATTGATGAGGTTAATTGCATATTCCACAAAAATGAAAGCCTTTGCTGAGCAAGAATTTGATTAAGGCTGAATGAGGGGAGTAAAGTTTAGCAGAGAGTGGTGGAGGGAGATGTCGACACTGTTTACTTGACAGCGTATCATTAACCTGCTCACTGACTCAGTCTGGTTAAATGTGTAACCTGGGCAACGCTGAAAGGGGAAATTAAATCACAGCTGAAATGTTGCAAGTACACAGCCGCGGGACATAAAGAGAGATGAAGATGGGTTCCAAATCTTAAAGCAAAGAGAAGTGATGCTCCTGAGTTGGACAAAATCGATGGACCTGCTGTGAATCCCAGCGGGAATCCCTTGTCTGTTTAAGGCTTTTGCACGTTGCCTCTTTTACTATTGCTTGTGTTTGAAGATGAAAGGTTGTTTCCTTGGACTCCTTAGTTTCCCTGATTTGCAGACAAATGGGACTCTTTCTGCATTCTACTCTCTTCCCCTCCTTTTGCGTGGGCCAAACGTGGCAAATGGGACCTCTGCCTCCCTGTCCAGGCAGACTGATGTGAATGGAAGCCCCTCCATGTCTTTGTCCCAAGCCAGGATCGTGAGATCATATGCAGTGGCCACCCCTTCCTCGCCTGGTAAACCAAGAACCTCAAACAGGGCTGCTGACCGAGGTACAGAGCTCTGTGGTTGATGGTGGCAAAGTAGTTTCCTTGATCAAGGGTTCAGTCTTGGGTGAAAATTGGCTCTTTAGGGACAGGGTAAGGGAAAGCATCATAGCCAGTTGGATTGTGAATCTTGGCAATACTACTGAGAGTGGCAGATGCTCTGGCTGAGTACAACAAACGATGAGTTGCTAGATATTTGGAGACTAGACTTAAACCTCACAAGAATTGGTTGTCTCCTCATTAACTATGAAGTGTTTCTGTACACTTTCAAACAATACCATACAATTAAGGATATTCCTTTGAAAGTCCTTTAACCCTTGTATTGCTCGTCTTTTCTGTGTATCTGTGTTATCTGGTGTATCGCAATGTATGTGCACCCTGCCCAACCAAGACAAGACAAGACAAGATGCTCCCAGTGCCTAGTCTAATCAGTCCTTAACTGCTGCAGTCCAACTTTCACAAGGAATCCAATTAGAGTGTGCTGAAACTGTCTGTTTTGGACGTTCAGTCACTGCACACTTCGCCCAGACTTGAGCTGTAAAATCAAAGGGCTGGTGAGCACAGGGCTTTGCAGGCATCAGGCTATAGGCATGATCCCAGAGGGTGGCAGAGTCAGTAGTACTGTTGGCTTGCAGCAATCTGAGTTCGATCCTGACCTCTGTGTAGGTTTTCCCCTGGGTGCTCCGGTTTTCTCCTACGTCCCAAAGATGCGTGGGTTGGTGGTTTAACTGACCGCTGTAAAATGCCCCTAGTGTGTGGGCGAGTGGTAGGATCTGGAGGAAGTCGATGGGAATGTGGGGAGAATAGATTACAGGGAAAATTAGGGGAATGGGATTGCTCTGCGAGCTGGCACAGCCTTGATGGGCTGAATAGCCTGTTATGAGACAGGTGGGTTGGCTCAGCTGTGAACCTGTAGAGCAAGAGATTGTTGTTCCAGAGCTTGAAGTGGGCTCTTTATGGCAGCTGAGCTCGAGTCGGCTTCCACACTACAAAGGGCTTTGTTCCCAGCTTTGAGTGCAGACTGTGGAGCAGCCTTGCTGTGTACCTCCTCTCGCTGGGACAGCCTGCTTTGATGGCCAGCTGATGGTTCAGTCCCATGGAGTGGGAACAGCATGGTGGCAGGTGGTCGTCTGGAGAATGGGCTTTTCACTAGATTTTATTGTTTAATAGTGCTGCCTTTGTTTGCTTACCTTCCTGTTGGGAACTTTCCTTTCCTCAAGGTCTTCCTGCAATCATGGCTTTAACCACCAGTTTTCAAAGAGTTCAGAAGCCTTTCAAGGTTTCTCGCTTGATCTTCCTTTTGAAAAGGAATCATGCTGTGGGGCTTAAACGGGCTCCAAGGAAACTAAGCAGGGCTTGGAGCCAAAGTCAGTGTTGAGTGGGTGAGGTCAATGACCTTTCACCAGGACAGAGAAAAGTTAGAACTCAAACACGTTTTAAGTTGCAGAGGAGGAGAGAACAAAGGCACTGTCCGTGATGGGGCAGAGGACAGGAGAGGCTGATTAGTGTTTGTGATGGCTGAGGGAGGGGAATGAAGTCTTGTTAATTCTAGCTGATCGGGATGGTATTGGTATATTATTGTCACTTGTACCGAGGTACAGTGAAAAACTTGTCTTGCGTACCGACCATATGGGTCAATTCATTACACAGTGCAGTTACATTGAGTTAGTACAGAGTGCATTGAGGTAGTACAGGTAAAAACAATAACAGTACAGAGTAAAGTGTCACAGCTACAGAGAAAGTGTAGTGCAATAAGGTGTAAGGTGGAGGGGGTGTAAACAGTGATTGACAGCAGAGGAGAGAGAAGAAAGGAAACACAAACTGTGAGAAGCCAAACACTGCAATAAACATTGGAAATAGAAGTGGGGCTGGCCATTCAGCCCATCGTGCTTGCTCTACCAGCTGATAAGGTCATGGCTGATCTTTTACCTTGGCACCACTTTGCTGCGTTTACCCCATGTCCCTTAACAACCAAAAATTTATCAATCTCTGGATTAAATATACTGGGTGGCAGAGTCTCCGTGGTCCTCTTGGGTGGAGAATTCCAACCACTAGGGAAAGAACTCTTTCAACATTATCAATGGCTGATTCCTGGTTCACCTCACTGTCACGGCCAGTACGACCACTACTTGTGTCAGAGTCCTACAGCACAGAAACTGGCCCTTCAGCCCACTGAGTCCGTGCAGATGTCGAGCACTCACTTGTATTAATCCCACTTCATCCTCCCCACACTCCCATCAACTCCTCCCCAGATTCTACAAGTCACCAACACTAGGGGCAATTTACAGTGGCTAATTACCTACCAAACTGCATGTCTTTGGGATGTGGAAAGAAACTGGAGCACCCGGAGGAAAGCCATCCATTCACGGGGAGAACATACAAACTCTGCACAGACAGTTCCCGAGATTGATATTGGTTTATTCTTGGTATTCGTTTGTTACTGTCACATGTATGGTGAAAAACTTGTTTTGCATACCGTTCATACAGATCAATTCATTACGCAGAGCATTGAGGTGGTACAAGTTAAAACAATAACGAAATGCAGAATAAAGTGTAACAGCTACAGAGTGCAGTGCAGGTAGACAATAAGGTGCAAGGTTATAACGAGGTAGATCGTGAGGTCAGGAGTCCATTTTATCGTACTAGGGAACTGCTCAATAGTCTTAGAACCATAGGATAGAAGTTGTCCTTGAGCCTGGTGGTACATGCTTTCAGGCTTTTATATCTTCTGCTCGATGGGATAATGACTGGGGTGCATGGGATCTTTGATGATGCTGGCTGTTTTACTAAGGCAGCGAGAAGTGTAGACAGAGTCCATGGAGGGGAGGCTGGTTGGAGCCGTGAGGCAGCAGTTCTGCAGGCTGTGCCATTTGACCTCACCTGGTCCCCAGTCCTGCCCTTGCTCTGCTCCTTGATAATACTTGTCAAGCCTCTGAATACCCTGGAAGCAGTTTCAGACAAATGCCGTGTCAAAAGCCCCGGTTTGCACAATGGCGTACGAGAACTTTGGTTGCTGCTGAACATGTTTGTGCATTTAGTGCAACACACCGAGTTCTGTATTTTCTTCGTCCAACTCAGTTTTGCACTCACCCTGCACTAATTTTGTATTCTTTATATACCGTTTTTTTGGACTACTTGTACTTGCACAATTTTGTGTCTGCGTTTATTGTATGTCCTCTGTTCTATGTACGTCCTCTGTTGTGAGAGTCTGGGGGAAATGACATTTCGTTCTTCCATGTGTTTTTATAGCATATGGGTGAATGACAATAAAGTATAACTTGAACTTCTGATGAAAGGCCATCGATTTGAAACATTAACGCAAGTCTCCACAAATGCTGCCTCATTTGAGTATTTACTACAGTTCTGTTTTTATTTCAAACTTGTGGTATCTGCAGCATTTTTGCTTTTCGCTGAACAGCAGGAGCCTACAATAACTTCAAAACCACAGTGTGCTCCCCCAGCTCCTGCAGAAGTAGCAGTGCTGTGCTCGGCATTTGCAATTGTTGGTGGGGTGGGCCACTGGTTCTGGAACGTGATCATAAGCTCTTTCCCAACTTTTTTTTTTCAGCACTACCTGACCTGCTTCAGTGGCACCATCGCCGTGCCCTTCCTGCTGGTGGACGCTATGTGTGTTGGCTTCGACCAATGGGCTACCAGCCAACTGATTGGGACCATCTTCTTCTGCGTAGGGTTGACCACTCTGCTGCAAAGCACACTGGGATGCAGGTGAGTCTTCCCCAAGCAGAAATCAGGTGGCAACTACAATGTGGCTGATTGGAGCAAACTTGTAGCCCACACCAACTTACAGCTACCATTCCTTCCCCCATATTATAATAGGGAGTGCACTTCCAAAGTATTTCATTGGCTGAAAAGTGCTTGGAGGTACCCTAAGGCCTCAAAGGGCAGTATAGAAATGCAACCCTGACCTGATTTAAAGTGTAAGATTAACAAAAGAGAGCGCAGGTGAAACTGGGAGGCATTGGTTGGTCAGCTTGAATGTGGTGATAAGCCTGTGGCTGGGTTGCTCCCACAACAAGGCAGAGAGCTTCAGGATTTAGACTTGGCAATGATGTAGGAACAGACAATGATGGCCACCCATCTGTGAGAAACACATTCCCATCACCTGCTCTCCTTATCTCGGTGGTGGCTGTGGAAGGGATTCACAGAAGGGAAGGTGGAATGCAAATGCAATGTTTGCTTTAAATTAAACGCTAGAAATAAGAGAAGGATTAGGCCATTCAGTCCCTCATGCCTGCTCTACCATTCAGTAAGATAATGGCTGAACTTTTATTGCAACTACACGAGTGAAGAATGTGAGGGTAGTTGATGGGACAGGGGAAAATAAAATGGGCCTGGTGCAGAATTAGTGTAAATGGGTGTTTGATGGTCGACACAGACTCAGTGGGCCAGAGGACCGGTTTCTGTGCTGTATGATTCTATGACTTCCATGAACTAACCCATATCTTGATTTTTCTTAGTATTTAAATGCATCGATCAGTCTTGAATAAACTCGGTAACTGAGCCTCCACAGCTGTGTTGGGTTGTTATTCCCAAAGAGTCTCCACCCTCTGTGTGATAGGGTTTCTCCTCGTGTGTCCTGAATGGCTGGCCCCTTATGAGAGACCTTGACCCCTGATTCTGATGAGCTGGAGGAACACTGGCTGTCCTTCCCTCTCCTACCCCCGAGCACCTTGATTCCAGCAGGAAGCCATGAGCCGTGTCCTTGATGTCTTGTCCTGGGCCCTGATTAGTCATTTTGTACCTCGTGAAATGAGGTCAGTGCTGAAAAAAAAGCGTGAGGAGCAGCTGCTAATCCCTGGATTTTCTGAGAGACCCTCTGGATGGCACAGCCGATTTAAAGCCTTTTATTGACCTTGTTTCAAAGCCAGCTTGGACTGAAGGCAAGCTCTTGCCTATATTTGATTGGTTCTGGCCTAATTCAGCAATGACACTTGATTTATCTTTAGCAAAACATCCCCAAGGTACTTCATGGAGCTTTATCAGTCAAAATTCAACAGCAATGACATTTGACTAGATAAGCAAAGTATATAAATCTTGCAGGTTTTAAAGAGCATCTTGCATAACACTCCAGAGAATTGTGCACCTGTGCTTAAAATGAATGATCTTGATTAATTTTATAAAAATTGAATAAAGGAGGTGCTTTCATGTTTACACAGGCACAATAAAGCATGGACTGTCCTGCTGTAGATACTTGCAGAGCAAGTATTGTAGGTGCAGGTGACATCAAACAAAATGATATACATTAATGAATAACTGGATTATTTACTTAGTATTGGAATTGTCTGCTAAGCAGTACTAGGTCAAGTGTTGTTTCCTCTCCTTCCAGCTGTGTCCAGTGCTGTCTATGTTTAACACAAAGCACAAAGGAGTTTCTTGAAAAGGCTTCCTTTGGCACCACACATTTAATGCACTGTGCTGGATTTTATGGTGTTTGACCTTAACTAGTTAACGATCTTTAATCGTACCTTGCCAAGGAAGTAATGGTCCTTGGCTTTCTGTTTTTTTAAAAAAAAGAACTTTGTATAATAATTTCAAAAATATATTTATTCATAAACTTCAGATGTCTATGATGTGTTCAAGTCAGCATTTTCATCACATCGTGTTAGAGTCTAGTCATGTTATTCTAATTGCTTACTGTTAGCGTCCGTTATCATTGTATACAACTCTTGAGCAAATAGTTCATGGAACTTGAACACAGATTTTGACCACTTGCTGTACAATGGTGGAGGGCCTTAACCTGTTGTCCTTTCCCATGGCAGATGGCTGGAGAAAGCTATTCACTGTGTCTCAATAGCGCTTGAGAAGGGACCAGTAACCATTGCTTCCTGCAGTGTGCTGATCTCCAGGTGTGAGCCATACTGCAACCCTCTACTCATTGTCATTTTCTTGTGTACCTGAATATTCTAACAGTGAATCTTGTACACAATTGGTGCCTTTATTGATTCTGCTCTGAGCTTTTATTTACATAGGGTTGTACAGCACAGAAACTAGTTCTTCAGCCCCCTGGGTCCATACTAAACACCAAGCTCCCATTTACACTATTCCAGCACTACTGCCATTTTATTCAAGTAGCCAATGGATTTCAGATCACAACAGCCCAGTGTATAGGAGGATGTTAATTCTCCTCATCTCTCTGGATCTCCTGCTTGGTATCTTGGGTGGTAACCGCTGGTTGCCGACTCTCCTGCCGGGGGAAATGGATTTCTATCACCGCTCACTCGAACCTCCCCATTGGAGGGAGACTTCCTGTGGCTCACACAGGACTCTGTAGTTGCTCTGTTGCCCTGGTAACCAGGAGTAGTTATGCTGCAACGAGTGGTTAGCTTCACCAGTTGAGAGATAACTATTCCTGGTTACCAGGGCAACAGAGCAATTGTACAGTCTTGTGTGAACTGCTGGGAGTCTCCATCCAATTTCAAATCAAATGCTCTCCGCACACACCTACCTCCATCCTCTGTTCCCACAATATCTGCGGTCCCTCTGCTACCGTGCTCCATCCAGCATCCTCTCTCTGTCACGGCCACTCGCCCCCACTGTTGCAAAAGGAGTCGCGTTCCCAAGTATTCAGGTGCCCACGGTGCCTTTTTGTCTGTTCTGTGAATCTGACCCATACACTTATTGTCAACCCTGTTTGGATGTACTTTTGAAGTGCGTAGATGAGGCAAACAGTTTCCTTGTCTACTTATTTCTCATGTCTAATGCAAATCAATGCACTGTCTGCACATTTTCTGGAGCTGTTCCCAGCAGGTTCTGGCATTATCAGTAGGTTGGTGACCCAGTTCTCACCAGCCTTTGGCACTGAGGCAACACTGGGCACCAGTCAGTTTCTGGTTTTGGAACTGAACCAGCCTGTAACTTTCCCAAACCACTACCATCCTTGAGGAGAAACTTCAGTGCCGTGTTCCTCTGACAACAGATTCCTTTCGTCTTCTTCAGACTTCCCTTGTTCCAGGCCAGTGCCTTTGCTTTCCTGGCTCCTGCTCGTGCAATCCTGTCCCTGGATAAATGGAAATGCAACAACACAGGTAGGGAGCATCCTTCGCCTGGCCTCGTCATGAGCAGAACCACCGGGGGATGGGATAGGCAGCATTAGTTTGGACGAGGCCTAGAGCTGTCGCTATCTGACCTGAGCTTCAGGCTGCAGGGCTGGTGGGTTTCAGGGTGTTGGCCTTGAGAAATCCCATTGGCCATTTTGTAGGCTTTAATATATTTGGGATCATCCTCATGGGTTTGAGATGGAACTTGAAAGGATTTAAATCTATTTCTGACTTTCTTATGTCACTTTAACTGGTGTGGTTTTTCTGCTCTTCCACTTCTCTCTTACTCTCTCTAACCCTGTGTCTTTCTTCTCTCTTCCTCTTGCTCAATCACACCGTTATGCTCTCTTGCTTTTCCTTTCTCTCCCTCCCCCATGTGCGCACACATTCTCTCTCCCATCTTCTCATGCTCATTTATTCTTGCTCGCTTTTCTTTTACTCTGCTGTTTTCCCTGCACGTGCTCCCTCCCTCCCTTCCTATCCCTATGCTCAATGGAATAGGTTTACACCATTCACCATCCAGGAGAGGGGAGAACGGACAACACTTCCATAGCGCCGGTGTAGTACAGGCAGTCTCATTGTTGGGACTCAGCTGGTGTGGGGAAGCCATATTAGGGCACAGTGTTCAGGCCACATTGCCTGTCGCTGGTTCAGAGCAACTGCCCTGAGGCTCTCTTGATCAGGACCTGTTCACCCAGCTGATTTAGTTTGCATTGGACTCGGCCCTCTAGTTAACAACTGCACCCTGCCCCGTAGACAGTAGACTTGTTCCTCCGTGACACTTGTAGAGGGAGGGGAGGGCATACGGTCTAAATGCCATCCTGGCATAGAACCAATTGGCAAAAAACAAACAAGCTTGCCTGATGATTTCACTGGCACAACACACAATGCTGGAGGGACTCAGCAAGTCAGGCAGTGTCTATGGTGGGAAATGGACAGTTGACGTTTTGAGTCGAAAAGTTGACTGTCCATTTGCCTCCATAGATGCTGCCTGACCTGCTGAGTTCCCCCAGCACTTTGTGTGTTGCTGCAGATTCCAGCATCTGCAATCTCTCGTTTCACTGGCGCACGGGATACTTTTTCCATTACTATGAGTTAAAGGCCTATGGCACAATGCCAATCCAAAAGCACTTTACTATCGATGCTTCAACTGACTTTCACCCTTGTCTTTTAAGGTATATCCTTTACAAATAGTTCTGAAATGGTGGACACATCGCATATTTGGCATCCCAGGATACGAGAGGTAAAGATCATTGTGGATTAATCACTTCATATTTCTTTGCGATGTAGAAAGAAGCCATTCAGCCCACGAGTTTATCCCATTCCCCCACTAACTTTGCGTAACCTTTTATTGCTACATAGTCATAAGCTTTAGATTCGACCACTCACCTACGCACTGGGGCAATTTACAGCGGCCAGTTAACCTAACAACCCACAAGTCATTGGGATGTGGGAGGAAACCGGAGCACCCAGAGGAAATCAGCATGGTTACAGGGAGAACGTGCAAGCTCCATACACAGCACCAGAGGTCGGGATTGAACCTGGGTCACTGGAGTTGAGGGAGCAGCTCTACAAGCTGTGCCTCTGTGTCACCCACATGTACTTGCATGTAATTCCTCTCTGTCAATCCCTTGCTTGCCCCTCCTTGACCGAGAGCCTGAGTGAAGTATGTCCGACTGTTGCTGAGAGCAACTGGTGCACTGGCACATGATGTCTGACAGAGAGATGATGTAGCTATTACAAGTCCCACTAGTTCATGGGGACTGTCCTCCAAATGGATCTCTGTATGACAAGTGGGCTGGTGTCTGGGCAGTCTAGCTGATGACATTGATACAGTCAATGTTAAATGATACTGGGAATTGATACAGTGCCATTCACAATCTTAGGATCTCCCTAACTCGTGATAGCCCAGGAACCCTTTTGTTTTTGAAAACGTTTCCAAAACGTCTGATGAAGATGTGGCAGGTAGTTTGCTTCCACAACCAGCAACCTGATGACCATATACTCTGTTTGGGGATGTTCTTACCAAGGAACCTCAAGGGGAATTCCTCTTGCCCACTTGTGGCCAGTTAAGCGCTGGGATATGCAGCAGCTCCAACACTGCAGCGCACTGACCCCATCAATTCAACACTCCCCACCTTGACCCCTCTGCCAGACCCACCTGAGTTTGATTTTGTTTTTATTTCATTTTTGGGATCCCGGCATCACTATTACCCATCCATAATTGCCCTCAAGGAAGTGGCGGTGAGCCGCCTCCTTGAACCAATGCAGTCCTTCTGAAGGTACTCCTGCGGTGCTGTTAGAGAGGATTTCTAGCCAGCACTGTTGATGGAGGGTAGTATATTTTCATATCGGGATGGTGTGTACTTGGAGGAGTTGGTGTTTCCATGTGGCTGTTGTCCTCCTCAGTGGGGGAGGTGACTGGTGGGAAGGTGCTGTCAGGATAGTCTGGACAGGTAATTGCAGTGCATTTTGTAGGCAGTACACAGCCACTATGCACTGCTGGTGGAGGGAATGAATGTTTAGGCTGGTGGACAGGGAGCTAGTCAATGGGCTGCTCTATCTTGAATGATGTCAAGCTTCTTGAGTGTTGTTAGCACTACGCTTATCTACGCAAGTGAAGAATATTACATTATTGACTTGTGCCTTGAAGTTGATACAAAGAGTGGAGGTGTTCTCCTCAGTGTCCTGACTAATATTTGCCCTTCACTCAACAGTACATTGCTGTCTGTGGAAATATGTTTCACCGTGGGAGCTGTGTGATGCATTTTCTGTAACATGTTAGTAACTCCACTTCAGGTGTATTTCATTGGCAATAAAGAACTTTGGGTGTCATCAAAGATAGTGTATGGTGGTATTGTGGCCAAGCCAAAGGACTAAGGTAACAATCTAAAGGCAGGAATTCAAATCCCACCACAATAGCAATGAAATTTAGATTCAGTTAATTAAATAAATCAAGAATTTGCTACCATGAATTGACCAAGAAATATCTGCCATCTTTACCTGGGGTGACTCTTAACTGCTGTCCAAAGTGGCTGGACAAGCTGTTCAGTTCAAGGATATGGGAATGGGTTTTAAATGCCAAGCCTGCCTGGTACCAGCGGTGCCCTGAGGAATAAATGAATGGCACAACATCTGATTGAGGTGTGGTTCTTTGCCAGGATACAGAGCAGGTCTTTGCAGTAATGGGCTTGAAGATCATTGTTTTTCATTTTGTTACGACGCTGCTGGAGAAACCTGGAATTCAGTGGAGACTGGAGAAGGACATGGAAAGATCCCAGAATTCTTGGGCCTAGGATAACAGTGCAAAGCTGGACACTGCAACCAAGGAGCAAATGGAAGTTCACAAGTAATTCTGCCTCTCAGTCAGGGGCAGGTGTCCCTTAACATAGAGGCCATTTGGGATATTATAACTGTGCCAGTTCGTTGAAGGTTTCAAATTTAAATTCCTTGTGTTAGACTGTGGGAACCTCTGTTCATTGCTTCTGTACTTCTGTACTCACCTGCTATTCCCAGAACTCCTAGGGTCCTGTTCTCCTTGTGGTGGCACCCTTGTTGCTTCAGGAGTGTTTCACTACCTGCAGAAGAGGTCTGTTGGACCAAAGACTTTGACTTTTTGGTGCTTTGGAGTGATTCAAATGTCGTCTTCTTTGCAGATCCAGGGAGCCATCATTATGTCTTCCCTCATCGAGGTGCTGATTGGTTTCCTGGGGCTACCGGGTGTACTTCTGAGCTATATTGGGCCACTCACCATCACGCCAACGGTGGCTCTGATTGGCCTGTCTGGTTACCAGGCAGCGGGGGAGCGAGCTGGGAAGCACTGGGGTATTGCGATGTTGTAAGTGCATTCCTTTGTACTTCCAAAATGGAAATGTGTTGAGGGCAGTTTTGGTCCTTAATTTAAGAAACGATATACCAGCACTGGAGGCAGTCCAGAAGAAATGTATGAGGGGAATTTCTGGGATGAACAAACAGAGAAATTGGATTTGTATTCTTTGGGGTTTGGGAGAATGAGCAGTGATCTTATTGAAACATGACAGGTCATGGAAGGGTAGATGTTGAGATATTTCCACTCACAGGAGATTCTCAAACAAAGGGACATAATTACAGAGTAAGGGGCCAGTCATTTAAAACTGAGGTGTGCAGCAACTTCTAGCGGAGGGTGGTGAACCTTTGAAATTCTTTACTCCCCAGAGAGTGGTGCAGACTGAGATATTAAAAAGGAGGTGGATAATTTTTTGAAAGATTGGGGAATTAGAGGGCTATGTGAAGATGACGTAGAAGAGGAGATGATCAGTCATGATCCTATTGGATGGCAGAGCAGGTTTGAGGGGCCGAGTGGCCTACTCCTGCTCCTGTTTCCTTGTGTTCTTAAACTGGGAGGGGCAGAGGTCCAAAGTTTGAGCTTTGCTGCTGGTGAGGCCCTGGAGTTATCACAGGGGTGGGAAAAATGAAAAATATTTGATTGTAATCCAGGGCTCTTTGCTGTGGGGAACACAAGGACAGGCAGGGGCTTCCTGTGATGCTCTCCGAGCTGGTTGTTCACCCAGGTCCTTTGGGATAGGGTGAGATTTCAGCCGCGTGGAATGGGTGTCCAGTTCAAGTTCACTGAGAAGAGCGAGTGAATTCAGCAACAATGACAGCTTGAATTTATAGAACACTTTTTTTAGTGAAGTAAAATGCGCCATAGAGCGTTATCAAACAAATTTTGACCCCCAAGCTGCCGAAGATGATTTTGGAAATTATGATCACAAACTTGAATGAAGAATTGGGAGAAGTTATTTCATTGGTGTGGGACAGGAAAAGGCCATTCCGTGCCTCAAGCCTGTTTCGCCATTCAATAAGGTCGTGGCTGATCTGTGACTGAACTTCCTTAACCCACCTTTTCCCACATCAATGATGCCTCTAATTAAAACTACATCAACCTCGGGTATAAAGTGAACAATTGATGTAGTAACAATTGTGTTTGCGGAAGGGAATTCTGAACTTCCACCCACTCTGCTGGTAGAAGTAATTCCTAACTTCACTTCTGACTCTGATATTTAGCCTTTCCCTCCAAGGTTGGTTTGCTGAGTTAATGTGCACTAGTATTTATTTTAACTCCAAAGCCCCAAGTTGTGACTTGCCCTCCAACATGCATCAGTTGGTATGTAGATCAGGGCTAATTAAAAATGTGGGGACTAAATGAAGAGAGAGATCTCTGAAATAAAAGTCAGTGGGTAGTGTTTGCTAGCTAGTTGGAGTTCTGCTCAATAGAGTGGTGAAGCCAGCCTAAATCCCAGTCTTCGTGACTGTAAGAGATCTCCACTTGCTGACGTCTTTCCACAATCTCATTGAAAGTGTACAGCGTCATTCGAATTGGCTGCCAGTCTGTTGGCCTTTTGACTCTGAAGCGCAGCCAAGTCTTCATGCTAATGCTCAGTTCACAAGATCACAAGACAAGGGAGCAGAAGCAGGCCATTCGGCCCATCGAGTCTGCTCCAAGGAAAGGGAAATAGAAATGAGAAATGGGGAATGGGGGAAGAAGAAGAAGAGAAAAAACTATTCTAATCCCAATTACTGGCCTTATCCCCATATCCCTTGATATCCTGACTATTTAGATATCTATCTATCTCCTCCTTGAACGCCCCCACTGATCTGGCCTCCACTGCTGTACGTGGCAAGGAGTTCCACAAATTCACCACCCTCTGGCTAAAGAAATTTTTCCTCATCTCTGTTTTGAAACTGTACCCTCTAATTCTAAGATTGTGCCCTCTGGTCCTGGACTCACCCTCCAAGGGAAACAGCCTAGCCACATTTACTCTGTCCTTTCCTATCAATATTTTAAATGTCGCTATGAGGTCCCCTCTCATTCTTCTGTACTCCAGTGAGTACAGTCCAAGAGCCGACAAACGCTCCTCATACGTAAGCCCTTTCATTCCTGGAATCATCCTCGTAAATCTCCTCTGAACCCTCTCCAACGTCAACACATCCTTCCTAAGATGTGGGGCCCAAACCGGCACACAATATTCCAAATGAGGCCTCACTAGTGCCCCGTAGAGCCTCATCAACACTTCCTTACTTTTATACACTATACCTCTCGAAATGAATGCCAACATAGCATTCGCTTTCTTTACCACCGATTAGGTTCTGGAGGGCAAATAGTGCAAAGTGGGGCGAGACTAGGGCAGTGACTGTGGTAATGGCCGCATTGACAGGTTGGAGATAGAGGAGGGTAGACTACCAATTGGAATGGGCAAAGCTGGGAATTGGGGAGGATGACACCAGGGGATATGGTGCCTGCCCTGTCCCCTTGGGTAGCCTCTGAGGACAAAGGCCAAGCATCCAAAGCAGAAGGCCCGAGGGAGACAAGGTTGGGTGGAGAGGTCTGGTATGGAAAAGTATTGGGTTTTGATTTGGAGGTCAGTGAGGCTGCTGAGACGATGGAGTAGTTACTGGGGTGTGGCTCATCTCTGAGCACTTGAGGGGCCAGTATCTGAAACTGGGCTGGGGAATGAAAGGCTAACATTTCCCGACAGGGCAAGAATGCCCTGTATTGGGGCAGGGAAGATGCCAGGTAGAGGGCAGGATCATTATTGGAGAGCAGACGGGTTGTGCTGGTAACAAAGGCCCAGATACATTTTAGACATGAGAAAAGGGCCATTCGTTCCAACAATGCTGCCCCTTTTAAACTGCCAGTTTCTTTTCCAGGACAATATTCTTGGTACTATTTTTCTCACAATACGCACGGAACGTCAAGCTCCCTCTCCCGATTTATAAATACAAGAAGGGGTGGACAGCGTACAAGTTGCAGCTATTCAAAATGTTCCCGGTAAGTTGCTGGTAATAAGATGCTGACAGAGGGTTGATACACAAGGAGAGGTTGTGATGTCCAGACTCCGCTGCGCATTCCCTGTTAACTTGGGAGAGAAAAGCAAGAAGACTTGTTATTGAAAGGGAGACATGAGTTTCTGTTGTACTTTGCATAAACTCAGGGTGCCCCAAAGTTTTCTACAGCTGGAGAGATTCCTTTGTAATGTAGGAAAAGGGGCCAACAATTTGTATTCTCCCATAAATATTGACAATGTTTTGGGCATAAATGTTTCTGAGGACATCAGAGATAACTCCCCTATTCTTCTTTGAAATGGAGCTTCAGAATATTGTGTATGTATTGTGAGTGTAGTTGGGGCCCTTAATGTCCTTTCCCAAAGGTCACTAGCTCTAATACTGCAGCACTTCCTCAGTACTGTCTGGAGTGCCAGTCAACAGTGGCTTATCCTGTCCCTCTGTTTTAAAAAAAATGTCCATGATGTTCACATAGTGGAGCGCACTGTTGAGCTGTAAGGGTTAACATATGATGAGCAATAACAGTCAACACTTGGCAAATCCTAGATTGTTGATGGCTCACGCTGAGAGCAGAACATTGACCAGCAACTGTTAGTGCGATTACATAGTTAAAGTATCCTGAGATGTTGCAGAAGAGGACACTGACACAGTTTAGCACATTTCCTTGTTGGCTTGGTTGAAGAAATTGGTTTTGCAAGGTGTCTTGGGGGAAAGAGGCACATGAGAGGGTTAGGGAGGAAATCGCAGAGCTAGAAACCTTGGCAGCTTGAAGACACAGACACTGTTGGTGGAGCGATTTATGTTTGGGGATGTACAAGAGGTTCGAATTGGAAGAGCACAAGGCACTCATGGTTCAGAAGGCGAGGTCATGGAGGGACTTGAAAGGGCCTGATTACAGAGTGGAACCTCCCTGCTCTTCTTGGAAATATCACTGCAGGATGCTCAAGCCAGTTTGAACAAACGAGATGGGATTTGTTGAATGTCTGGTGCAAGGGAAACCCCTCAATATGGAATTCCCTATCCTCAAGCTCCAGTCTCGTGCTTGAGTCTTGGGCCTTGATCCAATGGGTTGACCCTCGTGTCTTGCCCCAAAGAAGTGACTGTCCATCTACCCCCACCCCCTACACTTCCAAGCAGAGTAATTTGGAGGATCTTAGCCTGGCCCCAAGTGTAAAACAGAAAATGCTGGGAACACCTAGCAGATCAGGTAGCATCCATAGAGAGGGAAACAAGAATTAATGTTTGGTTCAAACCCCAAGTCTTCAACCTGAAAGCTCAACTCTGTGTCTCACTCCACAATTACTGCCTGGTGAATGTTTCCAGAGTTTTCTGTTCTGGTTTCAGATTTCCAGCATCTGCAGTTTTCTTTTTGATCTTTAGTTTCCCACTGTAAAACCAAACTCCCCAATCAGGCAAGCACCGCATGTACAGAAGTTGCAGAGAATCTGGTTTCTCTGTGGTTTGAACTGAACTCGGTGGTGGTAGGGACAAAGGTGAAGTACTAATTGATCATTAAAAAGGGAAGGAAACTTCAAAGAGAATCGTAGCTGCTGTTAATATCGCATATAGTTGTGATAAGAAGTTATGAGTGTAATTTATCGCATTCTTTCTTGTGACATCTAATTTTCCTCCGGTCGCTGCTGGTTTGGCTCCTGTAGATTATTTTGGCTATCCTGGTGTCGTGGCTTCTATGCTTCATTTTCACGGTGACCGATGTCTTCCCACCGGACAGCAGTCAGTATGGCTACTATGCTCGCACCGATGCAAGGAAAGGGGTCCTCTCTGTGGCGCCGTGGTTCAAAGTTCCTTACCCCTGTAAGTATGCACCCTCCATATTATCGCACCCACTTTGCCTGGCATTCACCAGCTTCCTGATCGCACCTTGCTGATTGGAGCTGGTTTATCTCTGCGTTGCTGTGCTGATTGGTCAAATGGAGAACTTGAATTTGTACAGGGCTTCTCACAATCCCAGGATGCCCCAACTTGCGTCATTTTTATTTCAGAATCAACAGCAAGCTCCCACCAAAAGTATAACATGCTAATCTGTTTCAGTGAAATGAAAATAGAAAATGCTGGATTTGACACTTTTCAACCTGAAACTTTGACTCTGCTTCTCACTCCACAGATGCAGTCTGACCTGCTTGGTATTTTCAGCATTTTCTGTTTTTATTTCCGATTTCCAGCATCTATATTTCCTTGATTTTCAACCTCCTTTAGTGATGTTGTTTGAAAGTTAATATTAGCCAGAGTTCTCCTGAAGTGAGTCATAGAATCATAGTTATAAAGCATAGAACCAGGCTCCTCGGCCCAAATCGTTCAAGCCAACTAGGATGTCTCTCCAAGCTGGTCCTATTTGCCTGTGTTTGGCCCATATCCCTCTTAAACATTTACTATTTGTGTACCTGTCAATATCTCTTTTAAACATTGTAATTGTGCCCACCTCTACAACTTCCTTTGGCAACTCGTTCCATATCCCCACCACTCTGTGTGGAAAAAGTTTCCCCTCGGGTCCCCTTCAAAATCTTTCCCCTCTCACCTTAAATCTATGTCCTCTAGTTTTAGACTACTGTAGTCGAAGGCATGGAGTATCCACTTGAGAGAGCAGACAGAACGTTGGATTAACATGTCACCTGGAAGACAGAAGTGCAGCACTCCTTTGGTGCTGTGGTTCTAAGCATGTCAACTGAGGCTTTTGTACTTGAGCCCTTGGACTTAAACTCTCAAACTTCTGACTTGGAAACAAAAGTGCTAATGGCTGAGCCACAGCCGACCTTTACACCTGAGCTGAATACAGATTGGACTTGAGTTGAAGTGAAGATAGCAGTGACTATACTCTCTCTCCCTTTCCTCCTTTCTACCCCATTAACTAAAAGCGGGTTAACACAGAGAGGGTCTGTTAATGGCTGCCTTGTGTCACAGTGGTGGGAGAAGGGAGCCTTGAGCTAATGTGACTCTGCCTCCTTTCCCTCGGACTTCGCAACCCAAGAACACTTGTGTGGGCGATTTAACCAAGGGTGGGAGGAGACAAATGCAGAGCAGAAATAGTAACATATTCTGCCTCATTCACGATGGCCTCGTTAAATAATCTCAGCTATGATGTGCACACCAGCATATCAAAGAAAGCATTAGCAATAAACCACGTTGGAGTTGCCTGGACTTCATTAACAAAAATAAGTTGTGCATTAATGACATGCTGCCTTGGATAATCACTATGTAATAGTTTTAATTATAAACATCCAGTGTGTGGTCGTTTCTTCTATTAAGACCCCACCTAAATTGTGTTACTGTGGGTTCCACAAAGCCAGGTAGTTGTCACAATGGGCTGCATCACCCATAACACTGTCTACTGGGAGTCTCCAGCTCCCTCTTGGCTGCTCCCAGGCCTTGCTGTAAGCTCACCCAATCCCAGATTCAGCAAACATATCCCATCCAAGGACAGGATTGTTTCAGTGAGCTGCAGTGCACCAAGGTTTGTGCATTGACTGAAAACAAAAACAAGCCATTAAGCTAAAATACTCCAGCCATGATTTATATATTTTTTAAATAAAGCATGAGATAGGTTTATGACGTTTAAGCTATTTCTCCCCCAGCAATGGACATGCCCAATGACTCTTGCAAGTTATCCTAATTATCAAAAGTAAATATCAGTTTTCCACAATTTTTTCTGTTTTGTCTGCAACTCAACTGCAATTTTTGTTTTGAAGTTCATCTCGCTCTTCAGTGAGGCCTTGTTGATTTATGTCTTTGGAGGTTTTGATGTTGAAGGCCTTGTTCTCTGAGCAGTACTGACCATTTTGTTCTCGCTCCTTGCAGGTCAGTGGGGTCTCCCCAGCGTCTCAGCAGCAGGTGTGATAGGGATGCTGAGTGCAGTAGTTGCCAGTATTATCGAGTCCATCGGTGATTACTACGCCTGTGCCAGGCTGTCCTGTGCCCCTCCCCCTCCGGTTCATGCAATCAACAGGTATCCAATCACAGTAGGAAACGTGTGTGTGTGTGATGGTTGTTATTTTTTTGGCTTCCTGCTCTTCCCTTATTTCCTCTTTCCTCCCTTCCAATGCTTTCACTCCCTCACCTTTCAATCTTATGTTGCTCTTGCTCGCTCTCCCTGCACGTAAGTGCTCGCCTCGTGTCTCTGCCATTTCCTATTGCATCATTATGCTGCTGTTCTTCCTCCCCTCCCCTCTCCAACTCCTCTCTTTTCGGCATTTTCTATTTCATTTTCTGCCACGTCTTCCCCTCGCCCCCTACCCCTGAACTGCGTGCCGCGGTTTTGCTCACCTGTGTGTGTGCACACGCCTGTCTGTTCCTTCCTTTAATGACCTCTAAATGGGCACGTTTGGAAATGTATTCATTTGGAAGTGTTGGCCATTAGTTGCCCCTGGTGACTGTGGCCTTGGACATCAGCAGTTCCTGTTTCTTTTCCTTTTTAATGAGCACACTGTGTTCTCAGCACTCGGCTCACTCACTTGTATGTCAGTTGCCATGGACATCATACTGCAGATAAGGCTTGAGATTCGCTGAAGATCTGTGGGAAGCTGCTTCAGCTCATTCTGCATGGAGTCAACATTAGCTGGCCTCTGCGGTGTGAAAGCGAGAGGCAAGCTTTTAGTTTCATCAGGAGTACCGGTCGTTCTGTCTTCAACCTTGGGGTGTGGGTTGTGGTCAGCCAGGTTCCTAGGGTCCCACAATTTTGACTGGGATTTGGAGGTTCTGGGACAAAGTAACATCCGTACATCTCAATTGCGACAGACTTGGGGATGGGAGCACAGTGGGTGAGTCACTGGACCAACAATGCAGAGGGCTGTTAGGTCAGAGACGAGAGTTCAAACCCGGCCACAGCAGCTGGGTTAACTAAATAAATAATCAGGGATAAAGCCCAAGTGTCATTGATGGTGATACTGAAATGACCAGATAATTCTAAAAGCCCTTCTGGCTCACAGGCCCTTCATTGTGAAGTTTGCCATCGTAATTTATAAGATTGAGAGGCATAGATAAAGTAGACAGCTGGTCTTGTTTTCCTGAGTCGAAATGTCTAATACTGGAGGGCATGCATTTAAAGTGAGGGGGGTAAGTTCAAAGGAGATATGCGGGGCAAGTTTTCTTTTGCACAGAGCATGGTGGGTGCCTGGAATGCGCTGCCGGGGCGATGGTGGAGGCAGATGTGATGGAGGCATTTAAATTTAAATTGGTTTATTATTGTCACATGTACTGAGATACGGTGAAAAATTTGTCTTGCGTACCTTTCATACAGATCAATTCATTACAACAGTGCATTGAGGTAGTACAAGGTAGTAGCAATAACAGAGTGCAGAATAAAGTGTTACAGTTACAGAGAAAGTGCAGTGCAGGTAGACAGGTTCAAGGTCATAACAAGGTAGATTGTGAGGTCAAGAGTCCATCTTATCGTACTATGGAACCATTCAATAGTCTTATCACAGCATGATAGGAGCTGTCCTTGAGCCTGGTGGTACATGCTTCCAGGTTTTTGTATCTTCTGCCCGATGGGAGGGGGGAGTAGAGAGAATGTCCGGGCTGGGTGGGGTCTTTGATCATGCTGCCTGCTTTACTGAGGCAGTGAGAAGTGTAGACAGAGTCCATGGAGGGGATGCTGGTTTCCGTGATGCGCTGAGCTGCGTCCACAACTCTCTGCAGTTTCTTGTGGTCATGGACAGAGCAGTTACCATACCAAGTCGTGATGCATCCGTGTAGGTTTTTATGGTACATCGATTAAAAATTAGTGAGGGTCAAAGGAGACTTGCTAAATTTCTTCAGCCCCCTGAGGAAGTAGAGATGCTGGTGAGCTTTCTTGGCTGTGATGTCTACATGGTTGGACCAGGACAGGATATTGGTGATATTCACTCCTAAGAACTTGAAGCTCTCATCCCTCTCGACCTCAGCACTGTTGATGTAAACAGGAGCATATGCACCACCCCCCTTCCTGAAGTCAATGACCAGCTCTTTTGTTTCCCTGACATTGAGGGAAAGGTTGCTGTCATGACACCATGTCACTAGGCTCTCTATCTCCTTCCTGTACTCCGACTCATCATTATTTGAGATACGGCCTACTATGGTGGTATCATCTGCAAACGTAGGTGGAGTTAGAGCAGAATCTGGCCACGCAGTTGTGAGTGTATAGGGAGTAGAGTAGGGGGCTGAGGACGCAGCCTTGTGGGGCACCAGTGCTGAGGATGATCACAGCTGAGGTGTTGCTCCCTATCCTTGCTGATTGCAGTCTGTTGGTCAGGAAGTCAAGGATCCAGTTGCAAAAGAAGGCGTTGAGTCCCAGGTTTAGGAGTTGGAATCGTTTGCTTGGAATTATAGTATTGAAGACAGAGCTGAAGTTAATAAGCAAGTCTAACACAGGTGTCTTTACTGTCCAGATGCTCCAGAGATGAGTGTAGGGCCAGGGAGATGGCATCTGCTGTAGACCTGTTCCGGCGATGGGTGAATTGCAATGTCTGTGTGTGCGTGCACGTGTACAGTACATGTGTCTCTGTAGGTGTGCATCTGCATATACAATACTGTATGTGGTTGGTGTCTATATGTGTATGAGCACCTGTGTCATGCTGGTGTTAACAACTGAGGTGTGTGTGTGTCTTCTGTATGCAGTAACTGGCTGGGGCAAATGGGAAGCCTGGATTCTGAGTGAAAGATGTGGGCAGGTTGTGAACTGGTGGCTGGAATGCCCTTTGTCTGTAGTAGAGATCTTTTCAAATTTGTACAAAAAACAGCTCCTACATCACCTTCCACCCACCCCCCCCCCCCCAAATTGCACTGGTGATCCCATGAGTTGTTGCATGGCCAAATCTTTCTGCAGAGTTGCCCTCTGTACTTGAGCCCTCCCTGTGCAGACCCAGGTGCACAGTTGTTTTGTGGCTGCTCCACCCTGGATGGCGGACTGGGCTGCATCTGTCAGAAGGCAGAATTCACTCCAGTTTCCTTGGAATCGGAGAGTAGGGAATTGGCCGGGCTCTACTGTCTCTGAGAGGTCAAGGTTGAGGAGAATCGGCGAAAGAGTTGATCATCAAACCTTGTCTGGCCGGGCTGTTTGTTAGGTTCGGTATCACTTTCCTGCCTAATCCTGATAACCGTTGATTTTCTGTCTCCGAAAGATCTACATTGACCTTGAATACGTTCAATAACTTGGTATACTCAACTCCCAAGACAAGAATTCTTGGAATTCTCTTTCATTCAGAAGAATTTCCTCCCTCTCATAGTCATAGCTTGGTGACCCTTTATCCTGAAACTAAGTCTTCCAAGCAAGGGAAAAACGCTCTCAGTATTCATCCTGTTAGTCTCCCTTGGCACCTTGTGTTCCAATAAGATCATCTCTCATTCTTATAAACTCCTGAGAAATTAGGTCCAGTCAACTCAATATAAGGCGAGCCCTTCACCCCAAGAATTAGTCACATGAACCTCCTCTACACAACCCACAGGGCAAGGGCATCTTTCCTTAAATAAGAAGACCAAAACCATAGCAGTCCTCCAGCAGTTGTCTCACCAAAGTTTTAGCAAGACTTTGTTACCTTTGTGCAACAAACAGCCCGCTGGAGGAACTCAGTGGGTTGAGCAGTATCTGTTTGGGGTGGGGGAAGGACTTTTCGGGTCAAAACACTGCATCAGGGTTGGTGCAGGGTTTCAACCCGAAATGTTGACAGTTCCTTTCCCCACCACAGATGCTCCAGATTCCAGCATCTGCAGTCTCTTGTCTCTCTTAATTACCTTTGTACTGCATCTCCTATACACTAACCACCCTGACACGGGTGCTGAAAATGACCCCATGCTCCTGATTGGCATGCTGGTGCTGCTTATAATAAAGACCAAGCAAGCTCGCTGGTCAGTGGCTGTCTCTCAGGTTACTTCACTTGATTTGGGCTGAAAGTTAATCTTCAACACCGAGATAGGAAGGGAGAGGCACATCAAGATTTTGGTTTCTGCTTCCATTTATTTCTCAGTGATCACGTCTTTGGCTCCAATATAGGGCCATAATCTCAGATCTACTCTGTGATGCCTAGCATGGTCAAATTGCCTGGGTAATTCAGTTTGGAGATGCCTGTTGAGGGAGGATTTGTCTTTGCCAGCAGTACCCAAGCGATTGTTCTTTACCTTGGTGTTTCTGTGTTTTGAAGGGGCATCATGATTGAAGGTTTGTCCTGTGTCCTGGATGGACTGTTTGGCACTGGAAATGGGTCCACATCTTCCAGCCCCAACATCGGAGTGCTGGGAATCACAAAGGTAAGGCCACAACTGGAATTTGCAGTGGCTGAGCCCCATCAATAAAGCTGCCACATTTATTAGAGTTTGTAGCATTCCCCTTCAAGACTTGCTCATCCTGTTGAATTGTCTTCAGTTGGGGGTGCTGTTTTTGATATCAAGTCCTCCATGATGGTCACCTTCAAGCAACTGTTTGTGAAGGGGTGGTGAAGTATTTCACATGGAACTCTGTACTCCAATGGATTAGGTGACTGAGTGAGGTACCCCACCCCCAACCCCAGCTCTGCTCCTCAACTGCACTAACCCGTGACCACTGCCAGAGCCTGTTGTGGCTGTTTGTTTTGTCCAGATCGCTCTGGACGTGGTCTGCTGCTCATCGAGGACAAAACAAACTGGAATTCGCACTCGCTGTTCCCCAGATGGACTGAGCAATCACGTGTCCAGTATGGACATGCTTTCACTTTAGAGATTTGTCCAGTTTTGTAGATTAGTTACCTTTTCGTTTTGGGTTTTGTTCTGGAGTTAAGGTTGGGGAGATGCTGTTTCCCCTCAGTTGTATCGCCAGTAGCTGCAAACTAGGCAGTATGCAACAAACCCATACCATAGAGAAGTACCAGTGTTCTACTGACCTGGTGTTAACAGTGTAGCTTCTCTGAAGAGTTGTGAGCCTTTGTGTGACAATCTGAAAGGCTTCCAATTCTGGGTTGACTGATCCCAGGCACAGTATGTTGGACATCTTCTCTGCATCGCATTACCTCCTGGTTTTCCTGCTGGCTGTAATGCTGATTTTGTTTTAAACCGCTCCTCATTGATAACCCTCTCTGTCGTAGGTGGGAAGCAGGAGGGTCATACAGTATGGAGCTGCGATGATGCTTCTGCTGGGGACTGTCGGAAAGTTCAGCGCACTCTTTGCCTCCCTCCCCGATCCAGTCCTTGGAGCACTCTTCTGCACTTTATTTGGTACTTTGCTCTGTTGTTGAACATCTGGAGCAGCTGCTTGTATTGACTGGGGTAACGGTTCTCTGTGGGTGGCACAGGGTTAATGGATTGGCTTGTGGGGGGAGAAGGTTAACCGTTCAGCTTGGGTCTTGCACCTTGGATCCAGTAATGGCAGGTCTCGGAACCACCAAACGCACAATGGTGGAAGCACTCAGCAGGTCAGGCGACACCTGTGGAGAGAGAAACAGAGGTATCACTTCTGAGAACGGAAACATTAGCTCTTGTTTCCTTTTCCACAGATGCAGCCTGATCTGCTGAGTGTCTCCATCACTTTCTGATGCTGGTTTCCAGAATTTTCTGTTTTCATTTCGCATATCCGGCATCTGCAGCTTATTTTTTGATTTTCACCAAATATGCTGACAGTGATGGATGAACAAGAAAAGCTAGGTGGCTGAGGGTGGTGGAGGGGTGGCCCATAGTGTGACACATCCATACCCTTCCAGCCACAATCATTCTGCACCCATCAAGGCATAGGTTTGTTAGAAGGTTATGGTCCTATCCAAACGCCGGAAGATGGCAGTTCATAACTGGGTGATGGGTAGGAAGGGAAAGTGACAGACTTGCTAAAGGAGCACTGCAGTGTAGGGAAGGGGCGACAACATGAGGGAGCGCAGTACTGAGGGGTGGCCAGTACTATTGGGTGGACAGTACTGAGAGAATGCAGCACTGTCAGAGGGAGAGCTGCAGTGGACAGAGTTGGTACTGCACTGTCGGAGGGCAGGTACTGAGGGAGTGCGGCGCTGTCCAGGTTCTGCTCTTCGTGAACCCCAAGGATTGTTCAGCAGGTTTGGGTGGTTGTGGCAGACACACGACGTATCGGCTGAGGGCAGTCAGGAGTTCTCTGGGTATTTACAGCATTATTTCCCTCACTGGGCCCTGCCAAAAGCAGATCCATTCATCCATTTTGTGGGACCTTACTGGGGGCAGAAAGTCTGCCAATTAGAAGAGGCCAGTGGGAGGAAGAGGTTAGTTGAGATGTCTTCTGGTGAAGAAGCTTGTTGGTAAATGTGACACTTTGCCTGCAGGAATGATTACGGCTGTGGGATTGTCCAACCTTCAGTTTGTTGACCTCAACTCCTCTCGTAACCTCTTTGTCCTCGGATTCTCCATCTTCTTTGGTCTCATGTTGCCCAGCTACCTGAAGCAGAATCCCCTTGTAACAGGTAGGTCTGCCTGGTGCAACACACTGTTCCCTGATACTGTCATGTCATCTCAGAAACCAGTAGCAAGGGGTTCCCATGGACACTCAGTACATTTGGCAGCATTTCCCTGGCCAAGTCCTGGCAGTGGCATGAGTGGCTTCTTGGGTGCTGCAATTTGAGGAACCGTTTTCAACCTTAAATCAGCATTTCCAAGCTCTCAACCCTGAAGTATGGACCTTCACAATGTCACCTCTCCTTGTTCTCCTCCACACTCAGACTTTGCCCAGTATCCTTGCTGTTCCTCATTCTCTTTCTACCCTGATGTGGTCACGTCACCTCCCCCTTGACTCCACTCGAGCACTCCTGGCTTGGCCGTCCATCGCTCCATCTTGTTGGATAACTGTAGGCCTCTGCATTCAGCCTGAAGGTCTGAGTACTCCAGTTCAAAAGTAGGATAAGCCCCTGGCCCCTGTTGTCCACTCTGTCACTTTCCTGACCCTCCTTCCCTATTCTCTGCACTCCAATGTAAGAAGCTTGAGATTATTGTGTCTCTTGCAATTCAGCTGCCTTTTCTGGTTCTTCACCCTCTTTTTTTTCTCTCGCACTGAATCCAATTTCTCAATTCTCTTGCCCCTCCCCTTGCACTGTGAGATTGGCCAGACCTAGCGATCCACCTCCTGTTATCCCATGCGCACAATTTCAGGGGTGGCCAAACGTTGATTTTGGAGCCAAGCGCAGCTCTTTAACGGTTCGGGAGCAGATCAGAGATCTGTGGACCAATGAAGGAGCTGTGATGTTCAGTGCACAATACCCTCTGATCTTGGGGGAGATGCATCAGAGAGGGTAGAGGGTACTCTGTGACAATCGGGGGCATTGTCCTCTAACCACAGCAGATTGCTTGTGGCACCCACTGTATATAGAATTGCAGGACTGTGACAGCGGACTGTGCTCAGGCTGCCTAAACACATACATGTGGTGTTCTTGCAGTTGTCAGACAGAATGCTTCTGCGTGACATGGGTCATAAAGCAATACAGCATGGAAACAGGCCCTTCGGCCCAACTCGTCCGTGCTGACCAATGTGCCCACCTAAGCTGGCCTCATTTGTTCATGTTTAGCCCATATCCCTCTAAACCTTTCGCATCCATGTACTGAAGCAACTGTCTTTTAAATGATGTTGTTGTACCTGCCTCAACTACTTCCTCTGGCAGCTTGTTCCATATGTGCACCACCCTCCAGGTGAAGAAGTTGCCCCTCGGCTCCCTTTTAAATCCTAATTATCAGAGGATGTGTTCGCTACTCGTAAGTCTCATGGGAAAACAGTACTGAATTAATTCTGTTAATGACGATGCATTGTTGAATTGTAAGAAAAACAGAAAGGAGACTTGAACCGAGGCAGTCCCTTTTACAAATCATTTGTCAGCGCCTGCTCTTTCTCTCTGCTGTCTCTCTGCTACTAGGTGATATCAGTTGTTTTGGGATTTCTTTGCAGGTATTGCTGAAATCGACCAAGTCCTGAACGTGTTGCTGACAACTGCCATGTTTGTGGGCGGCTGTGTGGCTTTCATCCTGGATAACACCATCCCAGGTATGTTCTGGATGTCTGTTCGATTACGTACTTGCAGGTTGCCCACGTCAGGTGACCTTGCCACTCCTGACCAGATAGACAACCGTGGAATAGTGCAACGTCACCCCCCTACCCTCCCCTCAACTTGGCCAGTATCAAATGAGATGGTGAGAGTTAGAATCTGGAGCAGCCACAGCCCCTGTTTTACAATGGTTGACCAAGCCAAAGAACAGGATGAGTGCCAGTCAGTGCAGGAATGAATATTGCCCTCATTGTTCGTCCCACATTACAGTCTCAATCACACCTCAAAAACCCCTTTGTTGCACTGTGAATTTGATGCTTCTCATTATCTGATATTCCTCCTCCTCCTCTAATTCTAAGCTCTTCCACCTCCCTGCGCCCCTCTCCACCACTGGCGGCTATCCCTTCACTGCCTGGGCCCTGGGATTCTCTCCTCGACACACTTCATAAAAACCTACCTCTTTGATTAATTAAAGAGGTTTAATTCATTGGATTAATTTAATTAATGAGCAAAATAACAAACAGTGGGAGGAACTCAGTGGGACGAGCAGCATCTGTGGGGTGGTGGGGGGAGGAATTGATGTTTCGGGTCAAGACTCTGCATTTCCCCCGTGAGTTTTTCCTCCCACGGAATGCAATTCTCGACCTGCTGTGTTCCTCCTGCAGTTTGTATTTTGCTGCACATTCCGGCATCTGCACTCCCTTGTGTCTCCAGGTTTTAAAGAGCACCTTGTGTGGCTTGGTACCAAATTTCTCCTGGGAAGTGGCTGTGGGAGGTTTGATGACATTAACAAGGATATTAAACGTGCAGTTGCTGTTGAGCCCAATCAGGCCAGAGACTTTACTTCCATCTGTGGCTGGATGTCTTTCCTCTGGGAGTTGATTTCCCAAAGGAGTCAAATGGTGCCAACATATTGAAAGGAACTGGAGAAAATCTTGGCAAGAAGGGAGTGGAGGGGGATCTCTACTGTGAGATTTGCTTCATGTATTCACATTTCTTTATGATTAAAAAAAACAGACTATTCAGCCCATCAAGTCTACGCCAGCTTTTGGTGCTATCCCATCCCTGTAACCTATCCTCTCTCATACCCATTGACTCCACCCTGATTCTCCTGCCACTGGTCTGCACTATGTGCTGTTTACAGCCGCCAATTTTAACCAACTGGCATGTGAGAGGAAACCAGAGCAGCCAGGGGAAGCTCACTGGTCACAGAGTGTGCACACACCACACAGCCAGCACCGCAGGTTGGGGTTAAACCTAGGTTGCTAGAGCTTGTGAAATAGATACCTGCAGTGCCATTGTGCTGCATTACTGTGAGGTGCCTTGGGTGGAATGAGTTGTGGGCAGATTTGATGGAGCTCTTCTTTGACCTCTGTGTTTGTATCACTGTATGGACTTTGGTGTTTGGTATTTTTAGATCTTTGAGATTGTTGTTAGGAGCCCAGTTGTTTCCTTGAGTCTGTTTTTCTCTCCTCTTGGACGTTGTGTGTGTGTGTGTGCGCGACCACTGATGGTTACAAGCGAGTGGTTTATGTGGAAGAACTTTGGATAAGGAGAAATACCTGATACTTCCAATGGCCCTTTCATGCTGGACTGCCTCCTATCCCACGTTGAGGAATGAGAATCTGACTCGGGGAGGGGGAGCTGGGCACATCAGCCATGGATTGTACTGTCAACCTGAACTCAGAAGGTTGTGTGTTCATGCCCCGCTGAAGAGATTTGGAAAAAATCTTGCCTTTCACTCCAATGCACCACTTGGTGAGTGTGGCACTGTTGAAGGCCCCTTAATTTGGTTTAGATATCAAGATCCTGTCTGCTTCCTCAGATGGATGTATCCCATGTCGTGACGTGCATCAATAAGAAGCCTCCTGGAGGAGTTATCCCTCAGTATCATTAAACAGGTTATCTGGTTATTATCGGGGAAGTTGTTGTAAGCACCTCCTTGGTATTGGTTTATTATTGTCACTTGTACCGAGGTACAGTGAGAAACTTGTCTTGCATACCGATCGTACAGGTCAATTCATTACACAGTGCAGTTACATTCTGTTAGTACAGAGTGCATTGATGTAGTACAGGTAAAAACAATAACAGTACAGAGTAAAGGGTCACAGCTACAGAGAGTGCAGTGCAATAAGGTGCAAGGTCACAACTAGGTAGATAGTGAGGTCAGAGTCCATCTCATCATATAAGGGAACCATTTAATAGTCTTATCACAGTGGGGTAGAAGCTGTCCTTAAGCCTGGTGGTATGTGCCCTCAGGCTCCTGTATCTTCTACCCGATGGAAGAGGAGAGAATGACCCGGATGGGTGGGGGTGAAACAAATTCTTGAAATACCTTGGGATGCCCAGGTGCTGCTGACTGCAGTTTCTTCCAACTAACCTCTACGCTGTTTTATTTTCCGCTGCAGGAACCTGTGAAGAGAGGGGTCTTCGCAAGTGGAAGGTTGGAGTCTCCGGGGCCAAGTGCTTGGACAGCAGAGAGACTTACAATTTGCCCTTTGGCATGAAATATCTCAAGCGATACAGACTGTTCAGCTACCTGCCCATCAGCCCAACCTTCACTGGGTACCTCTGGGACCGGTGCAGGGAGAAGGAGAGCTGTCGGAGGCGGGATGAAGAGCCAGAGACGACAGTATAGCGAATGGAGAGCCACGCTGTCGTCTGTAGCTATAGGACCTCTTCCTGTCTGTTGTGTCTGTGTCCCCGACAAAGAGGACTGTTGTGTGGTGTCACACTCCCTCCCCTCCACTCCCTCCCCAACCATCCAACCGCGTGCGTATATACACACACACACACACACACACACACACACACACACACACACACACACACACACACACACACACACACACACACACGAAACAAAAATCTTTTTGGTGTCTAGGTTGGGATGGGAGCAGAGTATTTCCCCATTGTCGGTTTGATATCCTTGTCAGGAGTCATCACCAGTCAGCTCTTCATCTGAGTCACTGTTGTCTGTGCTGCCAAAGCCGTTTTGGGGGGTGTGTGTGGGGGAGGAAAAGCCCTGCAGTTGGGAAGCTGCTTGGATGCTGTGACCCCTTATCCTTCTGTTGAGCAGAGGATGGGGGCATTTAATTGGGAGAGAAGTGGTGCAACGTGTGTATGCATGATGGATGTAGCAAAGCAACACATTAATACAAGAAAACCTCAAGGATGACTATAGGCCATTCAGCCCAATGAGTCTGTTCGGTCTGCCTGAAACTTTACCTCGCTGTTACCCCCCACCCCCCCCACCCCACCTCCCAACCTGTAAATAAATGCTGGAAATGCTCAGCAGGTCAGGTGGTGCCTGTAGAGCAACGAACGGACAGGGAAGGTTAGAACTCAGTCATGTTGCAGTGAAGGGGGAGGGCTGGCGAGGACAGAGGGAATGTCTGCGACAGGGCGGGGTTGCAGAGAAACTGACATAAATGGTGATGGCGTCAGTGGAGATAATGTGGGCCTTGTCTGAGGGAAATGCAAGGAGAGGCAGATGAGTGAAGACAAGAGGAAGCCAGAGGACACAGTGCTGTAACTGAGTTAGAAAACACTGGAGGGAAAGGCTGCAAATACTGGAAATTCGGAAATAAAAACTGAGAATGACAGAAGTATTGGCCAGTTCAAACGAACTGGAAGGGCTGGTTATCTGAAATAGTTGCATTCAGTATGAAGGCCAGAGATCTGCAATATACTCTCAAGGCAGATAATCGGTGATTAACAAACCTCTCTTGGCCAGTCTGATGTCACTCATGTTGTTCAGTGTCTCGGTCATGATGCTGTCACAGACATTCCCTTTGTTCGTGTCCAGCCTCCCCTCCCTCCCTCCCCCCACCCCCCACTTCACTGCATCTTTAAATATGTCTGATTTTTGTAGAAAGATCATCAACCCTAGATGTTAACTCCAGTTATTTCTCCACAGATGCCATCTGGCCTATTGAATATCTCCAGCATTTTCTATTATTATTCCAGATTTCCAGAATCTGCATTTTTTTTCGTCTTTTTGAAACCCTCTTGCAAATTAGTTTTAAGATTCCACCCACTCTCCACCTCCTCCTTCACTGTCTTGGAGAGGGGGAGAAAATCTTACCTGTAACATCATTCCAAAGATTTTGAACCCTTTAACTAGATTTTTCTATGGATCCGTCTTTTACTAATCCTTGTGTTTGCCTTGATCAGAATTCATCCATTTGAACCTTGATTGACCTCAATGAGGTCCTTGTTCGGCCATCACTCCACTCTGTTTTAAGCTTGTCTTGCCTTTTCTTGGAGCCTGAATGTTTTCCAGTGCTCTCGCCGCTTTCCTTGGAGCCCTATTGCCTTTGATAGGTAAGAGTCCTGAGTCAACTGAGACTCTGTGGGAATTCTGTCCACTGCTTGCTTCTCCCTGTCCCTCGCCCTTCGTAGGTTCATGGCGGAAATGCTGGTCTGCCAGCACTCTAGCCTCTGTGGAATGTTTAACTTCCTTCTGATGCTTTGCATTGGCAATCATCAGCTTTCAATTGTTAGACATTTGGATCGCAATAGTGTCGAGGGCTATGGGGAGAGAGCAGAAGTATGGGAGTGTTTAGGCCAAGATTGGATCAGCCACGATCTTATTGAATGACGCAACAGGCTCTCGGCCACGTAGCTGACTCCTGCTCCTGCTTGTGTTCAGTCACCCTCTAACTAAATGCTTCCGTAATGCCCTTTCTGCCCCTTCTGTGCTCTCCTGGAGTCCATGGGAAGTTGGACAAGCTTCCAAGGCTGCTGCACTGTTGCGCCTATTCTCTTGTGCTTTCTGATCTCGTTAACCAGAATCTTGCCTGTACCCCAGTACCCCACCCATCACCAGTTAGCTATCGGGCAGGGTCTGATTTACAGCAACCTCAAAATAACTTTCAAGTTCTGCCTCTTGCGACCTCTCTCCCCAATGCTTTGTTCGCTGAGAGATTTGGAGAGCAAGGCCGATACTTACCAATGGGAACATGATGGAGTGATGTTTGGAGAGGACTTCTCCATGTAACGTTCCTCTTCTGAAAATAACATAAGTTATGCTGAAGAGACAAACACGCACAAAGAAGCATCTGCACAAAGGTGTAGGAACTTTAGCCCTAACTGTAACTGTCATACACTAGGACTGTGCTCAACACACAACTTGGAGATTGTTGCGTAGCTCCGAAGACTTATCCGAGCCCTATGTGGGGGTGCTTTGGTGTGTCTTAACACTAGTGTTTATTACCCAAATGTATTTCTGAGGTACTTGCATTCTTAGCCACATGATGTAGATTTTTAATGCCAAGGAGTGTTCCTTTCAGGGAATGCTCCCAAGTATTACTGAGCCCCACCAGGCATCATAGATTGGAGAGTGTTGATTACTCTGTGGATTGCAGTTAGCTCCTTAATGAGGAGAATAAAGGGCCGCCAGGCCACCACCTCGTCCAGTGACCCACCATACTCCATCCCCAAGAAGAGGATTCAGCATGGTGAGATGTCTTTGGCTGTGGAAGAACTCTGCCAAGAGGGACCCCACATGATTGGCAGCTTGAGACCCTCTGAGAGGCAAACCACTATTTTGGAAATGTTGGCAAAATGAAACACTTCATCTCCATAACACTTTCTCATCTTTTGGAGGGAGGTGGGGGCAATGGTCCATAAAGTGTGATGACTCGTAATAAAGGACTCAGTCGGAGTGATCATTGATGGGTCGATGCAGGTAGCACTCATAGAGGATTTGTTAAGGGGACCTGCAGCATTTGTGGGTCAGGGATTTAAATGTTTCAGAGGTTGGGTGGGATGATTGGTGACCCAGTTACAAGTAACTTGGGCCAGCGTTCCCAGTGATGGATATGGGAAGAAATTCCCAAAGGTTTGTCACTGGGCCACTTAGTGTTTCAGGGATGGGCTGACCCTGGATACTGGAACTCATATTAATTACAGACTGGGTTACAACCCAGACTGTTGCTTCACACAGTTAATCCGGGCTTTGATTCCTCAAGTATGTAAATAATATATATCTATAAATATAAATATATATATCTGTGGGTAATTTTTTATTTTTCAGCTAATGTTAACATGCTGCTAGGGGAAATGGGGGTTGGAATTATTGGGATAAGGGTGTCCTGGGCATTTCTTGCCCTGATATTGGTTTGGTTGGTGTGAGCTGCGGGTGTTTCACTGGAAGCGAGTACGTACGCTGTTCTCCAGCTGAGTCTGTGTCTGCTGGCAAGCTTTGGTCAGAGGGCACTGTAAGACTTACAACATTGAAAGTTGCATGACAGGTCCGTGCAACTCGTTGCCAGTCCCCAAAGCGTTGTCGATCATTCTGTGTCGTTCCCTGTCCATCCCTTTTCTGGCCTGCGAGGCTGTTGCATAGCCTCTGAAACTGGCACCTTTGAGGGCATAAAGAAGGATAAATTATTTTCCTGGGGAGGTGGTTGGGAGCCTGGTGGGGACTCATTGATGTGCATCAGATTCGCGAAGCAATGTGTTCATGTGTTCTGTTCAGCAGTTAAATGCATTTGGGAGATCCTATCCCAGCACATTTAGTGTTAAATTTGGACCTAAGACTGATGATCAATGGCCTTTTACCCCCCTCATGATTATCACAGTTGTGTCAATTCCACTCATCCCAGCTGAGGCCAATCATCTGGTGCCCAGCTAGTAGAATTTTTTTTAAGTTGTTTGGTGATTGTTAAATATCTTTGGCCATTCCTTTCTTTGTGGTGGTTTGCTCGGCCAAGGTCTCAGTGTGGCTGTGCACTGCCCACGTTGTGACTGGGTCTCGATGTGACGGTGGGGTGCGGGCATTGAGCTGATGCTCGGCACTCAGTTTGGAGGCAGCCCCATTGAGAGTCAGCATTCGATCATTCATTGGAAACAAAATCTGGGAGCGGTGAAACAGACCCAGGAGTTCTTGGCCTGTTCGTGGACAGTTTTTTTTTCTTTTAATTGCTCCACTCACCACTCCCAGCTTTCTCTCTGTTCCACGATGCCCAAGCATCCATGTGATGATAGGTTGGGAGTAAAGAGATAAAGCTGGGAACACCCTGTACTAACAGGCACAAAAAGGTACCCTTCCCCTGTCCTGTTCTTTATTCCAGTGGCAGGTAGGCTGGAAGATTTGGGTGTTTATAAGTAGTTCTGCTGGGAACTTGGTCAGTGGTTGGGTTAGGTGCCAGTTTCAGGCACCCACTTTAGTGTCTAGTTTCAGTCCAAGTTGGTTTAGTTGCACCTTGTGTTGTCTCAAAAGTTGCAAGGGCAGTTAAAAATTGTTCTGTTGCTGCCTGTCTGTTAACACGATAACTAGTGTTTCTGTTCTGTAACCCTGTGCAATATCAGCACATAGAAATACAGATAAATTTCAAGTGTATTTTTCTAACATTGCATCATGAATATGTGTCAGATCTATTTAAATGCCCGTGATCTCTTTGCAAGAATTTTACAGGCTGTTTGTAACATAATATCTGTTAATCTCATTCCAAGTTGGTTCAATAATTAAAAAAAAATATGGTGTAAACTTGACAATGAAGCAACTTGCTCACATTTTATTTTCTATCTTTCCCTGCTGTTGTTGGCTATCTCCTGCCAGTTCTGTCCAATTCTGGGTACCACACGGAGAGGGTGGGAGATGATTAATTAGGGATGGTTCCATAAGGTGCAGGCCATTCCCTTAAGTGTACTTCATTAAATTGGATCATGGCTGATCAGGATATTCCTCAAGTCCACTTCCCTGTCTTTTTCCTGTAACTCTCAATTCCCTTAGTGACTAGAAATCTATCTCAGCTTTAAATGTGCACAAGGAATCTCTCCCACCGCCCCACCTCCACCGCTTTCTGTAGTAAGGAGTTACAAAGAATCACAACCCTCTAAAAGAAGAGGCTGCCACTTTATTCTGAGACCATACCCTCTGCTTCTGGGGATCCTTTGAAAGGAAATATTTCATTCAGCACTTGCACTCTCTCACCCCCTAAGAATCTTACAAGTTTCTGTCAGGTCATCTCATTCCCTTAAACTCCAATGAAAGGAATCCCAACCTGTTTAACCTTGCATCTTAGGACAACCCCTCCATACCCGAGATCATTTCGAGTGATTTCATCTAAACTGCATCCAATGACAATATCTTTATTTATAAATAGGGGGATCAAAACAGTTTGTGGTACTCTAAATGTCGATTGGCAAGTGCCTTGTATAGTGGTTATAGAATTCCCTCTTTAATTCCCCAACCCCCTTGAAATAGGACCAACATTCCATTGGCCTTCCCTGCTACACGTGTGAGCATTGTTCATGTACCAAGACCCCAATGTGTTTGTGTTGGAGCTTTCTGCAGTTTCTCGCAATTTAAGTGTGTCCTTGTGTTCCTCCTTCCAAAATAAACAACTTCACATCTTCCCATATTATACTCCATTTGTCCACTTACTTTCAATATCTCTGTAAACTCTTTATATCCTTGCATCTTGCCTTCACACCTATTTTTGAGTCTGCAAATTTGGCTATCATACATTTGCTTCATTCTAGTCATTAATATATAACGTAAGCAGTTGTCTCAGCACTGATCCTTGTAGTATTCCACTGGTCATAAGTTGCCTCTCAATTCTACTCGATGCTTCCTGCCTGATGTCCAGTCCAATATCTATGATCATATATTGCCTCCAAATCCCTTAGCTCTTGTGACTTAACGTTTTATGACTCACCTTGTGGAATGCATTCTGGAAGTTCAAATATAAAATATTTACAGGTTCCCCTGTGCCCACTCTGGTCGAGATTTCCTCAAAAAAAAAATTTGTCAGGTTCAATTTCCCCTTTATGAAATCATGTTGACTCTGGTTGGATAATGAGTTTCCGAATGTGCTGTTTTACTTCCTTAATAATTGATTCTAGCATTTTTTCCAACAATTGATGTTAGGCTAGTTAGCTGCTTTTTACCTTCCTCTTTTTTTTGCAACAGGGTGGGTCCTTTGGCAGTTTTCCAATCCCTTGGCATTTCTCTAGGATATAATGATGTTTAGATGATTTACAACTAATGCAGCTGCTATCTCAGCAGCCACTTCTTTTAGGACTTCGAATGCAAACCACCTGGCTCACAGGACTTATCAGTCTTTGGCCCCATTAGTCCTCGTAATACCAGTTCTCTAGTGATGATGCTAGTTCATTCCTCCCCAGTATTATTCAATGGGATGTTCACGGTTTCTTCCACTAGAAAGAGTGACGCAAAATATCTTTTTAACCCCTCCGTCCTTGTTCCCCCACTTCATTCCCAAGGGGGCCATGATTCACATGGACCTCTCTTCTGTTTTTTTTATATATGTAGCTCTTGTGTCCACTTTTTATATTATCATTAGTTTGACCTCTTTTTTTGTCATCCTTTGCAGGATTCTGAATATATCTCAGTCTTTGGTCTACAGCTAATTTCTGCCTCGCAGCTTTCTCTTTTCACCCAATTCCATCAATTTATTTTGTTTTCACAGTTGGTTCATCCCTCCCTTAGGATCTCTCCTAACTGGGATATAGTTTTACTGAAATGTCTGCTATTGTTTACATATTGTCTTTCCCAGTAATCTATTGACTCAGTCAACTTTAGCCAACCATATCCTCACTTTAGATAAAATAAGATATCCTTGTTAGTCACATATACATTGAAACACACAGTGAAATGTATCTTTTGCGTAGAGTGTTCTGGGGGGCAGCCTGCAAGTGTCACCATGTTTCCGGCGCCAACATAGCATGTCCACAACTTCCTAACCCGTACGTCTTTGGAATGTAGGAGGAAACCGGAGCACCCGGAGGAAACCCACGCAGACACAGGGAGAACGTACAAACTCCTTTACAGACGGTGGCCGGAATCAAATCCAGGTTGCTGGCACTGTAATAGCATTACACTAACCGCTACACCACTGTGCCTGCTCCTTATTTCGGCTACACACAGTTGTTTCTGGCCCACATGTCTCCCTCTCACTCTGAAATCATTCATTGAACCTGCCTTATGACCCATAACCAATCCATGACCAGGGGTTGTTCCCTGGTTGGCTGCATAATGTTTTGCTCCCAAATACTGTTCCAAATGCAATCCATGATTCTTGTAGCAACCCTTTGCAATCTGGTTGACCCAATTGCATGAAGATTAAAGCCTTCCATAATTATTGCGGTCCTCTTCACCACCACCCCCCCCCCCCCCCCCCCCACAGCTCCATTTGTTGATTTGCAGCTACAGACTGTCTGTACATGTCTCCTACCAGCATTTTCCTTCACTTGCTCTTTTTAACCTTTGCCTAAATGCACTCAACACCACCTAATCCAAGGTTATCTCTCACAACCGTGCTTATTTCTTCTCTTATTTACCAGTGCTATCCGCCACCATTTTCCTTCTCTCCTGGCCTTCCTAAAAGTCGAGCATCTCTGAATATTCTCAGCTCTCTCTTTTGAGCCATGTCTGTTTTCCTCTGCGTTGTTAGTTCATCTTATTACGAATGATTTGTGCATTAAGATGCAAAGCCTTTAGGCTTGTCTTTTTCCATTTTACTCACTGTACCTTTCTTTTATGGCCCTATTTGCCTCTTGCCCTTGATTTCCCTGCCTCCTGCTGTTGTAATCTACTGTTCTTTCTTTCATTACTGTCCTTGTTTCTCTCTCCCTAGTCACCCTGCTTTGGTTTCCATACACCTGCCATTCTAGTTTAAACCCTCCCCAATGGCACCAACAAACACCCCATAAGTTAACCCGTCTGTACAGTTCCCACCTTCCCCAGAACTGGTTCCAGTGTCCCTTGAATCTAAATCCCTCCCTCCTTCTCTTCAGCCACCCATTCATTTGGTCTATTCTCCTGTTCTTGTACAAATTAGAAAATGGCTCTGGAAGTAATCCTAAGATTGCTACACTTGAGGTCCTGGTTTTGAAGTTAACTCCTTGAATTCATCTTGCAGGACCTTTATCTTTATTTAGTCTAATTTATTGGTACCAATGTGTACCATGACCACTGGCTATTGACCCTCGTCCATCAGGAAGCCCTACAGCCATTCTGTGACTTCCTTGATCCTAGCACCAAGGAGGCAATGTACCATCTGTGGCAGCAGAGATGCCTATTTGTCCCCTTATGATGGAAACCCCTGTCACTATACCTTCATGGCAATTAGTGCCACAAACATGACCTTTCTGCATTCTCCTCAGAGGTCATCTTCCTCCAGTAATATCCCAAAGGGTCTAACTGTTGGGGGAGAGAGGACAACCACTGGGAATTGCTGTGCTTCCTCTGTGGCTGGTGGTCACCCATTCTCTCCCTGCCTGTGCAATCTTAGCAGTAGTGTGACCACCTCAGAATCACGTTATTCCGGTACATCTCAGCATCAATGAATCCATTGCAGCTCCATGATGCAGTTAGGCAGTAGATGCACACATGGTTCCCATGGACACTGGAAGTATTGCTGACATCACAAATTGTGCAGCAGCTTTTCATGGATATCCAGTCATGAGTTCTACCTAAAATTAGGCTCCTTAGTTACTCCCTTTTGTTAAAGAATACTAATTACACAAGGGATCTTATTTCACTCCAAACACTACTTACTATAATGTAACGTTCTTCCACTTAATCCAATGAAATACTGAAGTGGTGACAATAACAAATACCCATCAGATTGTACTGGCCAATCAGCAATAGCCTCTGCGACATAAGACTTTTTGAATCCTGATGTCACCTCTGGATGTCTCCCTGCTGACCTGGTGATGGTATGTTGTGCTGATTTGCTAAACTTTTCCTGCCTGTCTAATGCCAAGTGTGCAATGTGTACTCCTCAATGCTGTGATGACACTACAAAGTGAGCTTGCCCACGGACAGAAACACACAACTGCACAGCACAGGATCCAATTCCGTTAATCTCCTCTTCACCCTTCCAGCGTGGGGATGCTGTGGTTAAATCGCATTTCTAGCAATCCCAAGGCGTGGAGCTGGAGGCAAGTTCAAATCCTAGGGTGGTAGCTGAAGAATTTAAATTCAGCCAATAACTTCTTCAAAACAAAATGGTAATGCTGAAACTATTTGGAGTGTTGCAGGCAAAAATAATTGTCAATTCTTTAGTGTCCTTCAAAGAACAGAAATCCAAAGGTGTATATGTGACTTGACCCTTGCTGGCTGCCCCCAGTACATTCTAAGTAGCGCAAAAAGATGCATTTCACTGTGTGTTTTGATGTACATGTGACTAATAAATAAATTATCCATCCATCTGTCAGACCCACAGCTATGTAATTGACACCTGTCTGCCCCCGAAATAGCCCAACGAGAAATTTAATTGTATCAGAAACACAGTGACTCAATAAGGAGGGATTGACCACCACTGTCCTTGTCTCATGGCTATCCCCAATTCATAAATGCCAGTGTAGAGCAGAGAAACAGTGCTGAGGGATCGAGACACTGTTTTCCTTGGAGTAGAGCAGACTAAGAGATCAGGTACAGGTGCTCAATATTATTGAGGATCTAGGTATACAAATGAAGGGAAGCTAAGTAACTAGAGACCACAGATTTGAAGTGAATAGCTTGCGGTGACATGAGGAATTATATGGAGCGATTGGTAAGGATTTGGAAGGTCTCTCTGATGTGTTTGTAGAAGCAGGCCTATGGTGAAAGAGAGGGGTTAATGGTGCTGTTATACCCCAGTAATAACACTAACCTAGCTGGAACTACCCTTCCCCAATGTTAGCATTAGAGATCATGCCTTAACCTCTACATCACTGAAAGAAGTTGTATTTCAACAGCACCTCAGGGCATTCCAAGGCGTTCTGAAACAGTAAGGTTTGAAGAGTTGTCATTGTTGGAATGTTGGAAATGCAGCAGATTCCAACAGAGAGAAATAACAGTCAAGACCTGTGCTGTTCTTTGAAACACTGCCATTAGGTCTTTGGCACCAGCTAACGGAGCAGGTGTGACCTCACCAGAAGAGGTGCCTTGGATATTGCAGCTTTCCCTCAGTACTGCACTGGAATGTCAGACTAAATCTTGTGCTCAGGACCCTGGAGTGGGACTTGATCTGATGATTTACCTGACTCCCAGGATAGAAGGGCTGCCCACTGAGGCCAGAAAGTGCATAAATCAGCCATGGCTCTTGCTCCTGGCTGCTGCATTATCCACTTTATGATGCTGAAGGTGAGATCAGCCCCAGTTCTGAGAGCTGAGCGGAATTGTATTCAAGTAGATGGAAACATTGCTTCTTTCAGAGGAAGTCATTCGCCAATGTCTCGGAAAGCCAGGTCTGAACTAGGTAGGGATTCTTCCTGCCCCTAAGTCCTTCCATAGGAATGGAGAGAACTTTGGAACATTGACCTTGTAGTGATTAGTACCATCAGAACACAAAGGGTATTTTTTGGCAGTGTTGGTGCGTGCAATGAGGTTGTTAAAGTGAGTGATCCAAGTGTATAAGACACCTACCAGACCAAAGAGGCTTGAATTGCATTTGATGAACTTCCAAGAGTTTGAACAATTCCAATTTCAATCTCTTGCTGCCTGAATTGAACCAGTGCATAAGAGGGCCAAAGCTTTCACAAAACCTTCCCACCACTCTCTCCTCCTTTAAAGCATTCCTTAAAACCTACCTCTTTGGTTATCTATCCTTGTATCTAGCCAAGCTGTTCCAGTACAATTGTAATGCTGTTATCTACCCAATAATGTGGAAAAATGCCCGGGTATGTCTTGTTCAGAGAAAGCAGGACAAATCCAATTTGGCTAAATACCATCCAATTGTTCTACTCTTAATCACCAGCAAGCTGATGGAAGGTGTCATTGGCAATGCTATCAAGCTGTTACACGCCAAAAATGTTGATAAGATCTTGCATCAAAGGCCTTTGCAGAAACTAAAAAGTTGTAGTGCAGGAGGTAACATTTTGCCATGGATAGAAAATTGGCTGGGCAAAAGGGGAAATGCGGAATTGGGAAGATGCAAACACCACAGGGATTGGTCTCAACTTTTTACAACTTGTATAAGGGACATGGATGGGGAGATCAAAGCTATAGTTGCTAATTTTGCACATGACACAAAGGATAGGTGGGAAAGTAAGTTGTGAAGGCAATACGAGGAGGCTACAAAGGGATCTAGATAGGCAAAGTCAGTGATCAAAGAAATAACAGATGGAGTATGTAAGAAAGTGTGAAATTGCCCATTTTGGCAATAAAAGTAAGAAGCATATTATTGAAATGGTGAGAGATTGTAGACTCTGAGAGGCAGAATGATCTGGGTTTTCTATTCTATGATCCACAAAGGGCTATAATAGGCAGGTGAAGCAAATAATTAGGTAATGCTTCAGATATAGGGCGTTGGTGAGACCAGATCTGGAGTATTATTGGTCATTTTACTTCTGGAAAGAAGTTACTGCATTTGCTACGACTCAGAGAAGGTTTACCAGATTAATACCTGGAATAAAGGTTGGAAATGCTAGGATCGTATCCTCTAGAGGTTAGGAGAGTGATTGAAACATGTAAGATCTTAAAGGGTGGATATGAAGAGGGTGTTTCCTCTTTTGGGAGAATCTAGAAATAGAGGTGGCTATTTAAATACAAGTTTTCAATTTGGGGGGGGGCGGTGGGAGTCATTTATCTTTGGAATGCTCTTCCTCGAAGGACAGTGGAAATAGAGTCTTTGAATATTCATAAGGCAGATGGATACTTGATAAGCATGAAGGTGAAAAGTTACCACTATAGATAAGATAAATAAGATAAGGTATCTTTATTAGCCACATGTACATCGAAACACACAGTGAAATACATTTTTTTGCGTAGTGTCACCACGCTTCCGGCACCAACATAGCATGCCCACAACTACCTAACCTGTACGTATTTTGGAATGTGGGAGGAAATCAGAGCACCCGGAGGAAACCCACGCAGACACGGGGAGAACATACAAACTCCTTACAGACAGTGGCCGGATTTGAACCTGGGTCGCTGCTGCTGTAAAGCATTATGCTAACGACTATGCTACCATACCTGCCCATGAGCAGGATAGGCAGGAATGTGGAGTTGAAGTTACAATCAGATTAGCCATTAAATGCTGGAGCAGGCTTGAGTGGCAATGTGGCTTATTCCTGCTCTGAATTTGTATGTTTGTCTGTTTCACCTATGCCTCACTTGGGTTGCACCAGAACCACTCGGCTCCAGACATCGTCATAGCCTCGGTCCAAACATGAACCAAAGAGCTAGACTCTAGAAGTGAGGTGAGAGTGACTGGCCTTGCCATTCACAGCAACATTTGACTGAGTGTAGCATCAAGGCGACCTGGTAAAACTGAACTCAATGGGCATTAAGGGGATAACATTCCAATGCTTGGAGTTTCAACTTGCACAAAGGAAGATGATTACACTTGTGGAGGTCAATCAGGAGTTCCTCAGGGCAGTATCCTAGGCATAACCGTCAATGACCTTTCTCCCATGATGTCAGAAGCGGGGATGTTTGACGGTGATTGCACAATGTTCATGCCTATTCATAACACCTCAACAAATGAAGCAGCCCATTGCCTGCATGCAGTAAGACTTGGACAACATTCAGGCCAAGCCTGATAGTGCTAAGTGGCGTTCGCACCATAAAAGTGGCAGGGAATGACCATCATTGATAGGAGAAGGTTTAACCTGCTACCCTTGATATTCAATGGCACTTCAATCATCAGGTTTCCTGCCTTCAGTATCCTTGTGAGTCACCAGTAACCAGAAGCCAAACTGGAACAGTCATAGAAACATTCTGGATACTAAAGCAGAGCAGAGGCTAGGTATACTGTGGCAAGTGACTTACCTCCTGCAACCAAACGCATGCACCATCTAGAAGGCACAAGTCAGGAGTGAGACAGAGTAAGAACAGGTTAAAAGCAGCTCTAACAGTTGCCAGGAAGCCTGAGTCCATCCAGGGCAGAGCAGCCTGCTTGATTGGCAAGAATCAAGCACTCTAAACATTCATTGCCTCCACTACCAGCTCATGGTGTCTGCAATGTATACCATCTACAAAGTGCACTGCATTTACTCATGGAGTCATACAGCATAGAAACAGACCCTTCTGCCCATCGAGCCCATGTTGATGTCAAGCATCCACCCCATTAATCCTATTTTATTTTCTCATTTCCACCAATTCCCTCCAGATTTTACCACCTACGAGGGACAATTTATGAGGGCCAGTTAACCTACCAACCTTTGGAACGTGGAAGAAAACTGCAGCACCCAGAGGGAACCCACACGGTCACAGGGAGAATGTGCAAACTGGACACACTCAGCACTGGAGGTCAGTATTGAACCCAGAACTGCTGGGGCTATGAGGCAGCGGCTCTACCCACTGTGTCACCCTGCACACCGAGGCTCCTCTGACAGCATCTCCTAAATCCACAATGTCTGTCACCAACAAGGGCAGCGGCTGCATGAGAACACCGCCACCTGCAGGTTCCCTCCAAGTTGCACATCACCATAACTTGAAAATATGCCATCGGTCTTCCGTCATCACTGAGTCCATATCTTGGAACACCCTCCCCAACAGTAGTGTGGGAGCACCTTCACCAAGACGACTGCAGTGGTTCAATAAGGTGGCTCACCACCACCCTCCCAAGGGGAATTTGGGATTGGCACTAAATTGCCAGCAATGCCCAGATCCCATAAGGTTAAAAAGAATCTGCTTGTGATTTGATGTCAAGATGTTGCCAGTGAAATGCCTTCTGATATCTCTGAGACTGCGTGTTGTATAATACCACAACCCACAGAGTAAGTTATATTATGGGCTGCATTGCACACAACCCATACTCACAATGAACCACATGTTTTAGAGTTTGGAGTTTGCGGAGAGATAGGTTTGGTGGCAGGAAACATCACCGATTAACCTTTTGTCTGTTGTGATAATTGTAAATAGACTGAATTGCTCGTAGTGAGTGGATCTCTCAAGCAGAAAGCCACAGGGCCTGGGTATAACATACCTATCTTGTAATCTCTCTCACAACTCTAGTGCCAGTGTGCAAAGGTTGAGCTTGAAGGAATCCAATTGCACATGGTTTGCTATCAAGTTGACACAGTGGCACAGTTGGTAGAGCTGCTGCCTCACAGCTCCAATGACCCCAGTCCTGACCTGCAGTGTTTGCTGTTTATGTGGAGTTTGCACGGTCTTCCTGTGACTGCCTGTGTTTCCTGGGGTGCTCAGGTTTTCTCCCACATCCCTAAAATGTGCAGGTTGGTCGGTTAATTGGCCACTGTAAATTTCCCCTAGTGTATAGGTGAGTGGTAGAACCTGGGTGTGGGGGAAGGGGAGGAGGGTGATGGTAGTTAATGAGCAGAATAGATTATAGTGGGGAAGTGGGGTTGCTTTGTGAGCCAGCATAGACCCAATGGGCCAAATGGCCTCCTTCCCTGTTGCAAGAAAATTTGGAAATATTGGAAGTCAATACCAAACCAAGCCTGAGTTTAATATAAAAAATATTGAATCCACAAAATCCTTTATCATAATTTATTACAAGATTTCATAATCAATGGATTTTGAGGCACACTGAATATTTAGGCATGCTGTATGCAGACTGCAGTCTCAGCATTCTAACAAGAATAGTTCATTGGCTGTGAAGCATCTTGCGATGTTCTCTGGTCTGAAAGCAGGTAGATGAACATTTTCAGGGTGATAACCTTCCATCAGAACTGTTCCGACCTGAAACATTAACTTTGATTTTCTTTCTCCACGGATGCTACCTGACCTGCTGAATACGCTCAGCATTTTCTGCTTTTATTTCAGACTTCCAGCATCTGCATTTTGGTTTCGCTTTTCATTTACCATATAAATTCTTTTGCTCATTGATTAAATGCATTCAGTGGGTGATATTTGTGTCAGGGGACCTTCCAAGTCCATCTGCACAAGCAGTCAGGGACAATAATGATGAGGCATTGTTAATACTGGATTGGATTGGCAACCAACCTTGGGTTGCTCAGGTCCATTAGTGTTTGTGTAGCGAGACCCAGAGTGAAGGAAACTGTGAATCTGACAAGACTGACATCTGGTTCAAAGAGATGGATTTTTCATCAGCTTTTATCCTCTGTTAGATAAGATATCTTCATTAGTCACATGTACATCGAAACACACAGTGAAATGCATCTTTGTGAAGAGTGTTCTGGGCGCAGCCTGCAAATGTCGCCACGCTTCCGGCACCAACATAACATGCCCTCAACTTCCTAACCCGTTCGTCTTTGGAATGTGGGAGGAAACCGGAGCACTCAGAGGAAACCCACGCAGTCACGGGGAGAATGTACAAGCTCCTTACAGACAGCGGCCGGAATTGAACCCGGGTCACTGGCGCTGTAATAGCATTACTCTAATCGCTACACTACCGTGCCTGCCTGGTTTGACCATTTTAGTTCAAGTATTTAACCTTGGCACACATTGTCAGTAGCTACTGGGCAATCATAACCACCGGTGAACCATTCTCCTTGTTACCCAAGAGCAGTGTGAAAGGTCTTTGACCTTGAAGGTGGCTTATCCATTGTTCTTCTGATGACCATTTTAATTCTTGCTCTTTGTGGGATCTTGCTTTGCATGCAATAGCTGCCTCACTCCCTCATTTAGTAACAACCATTGCACCAGAGAGTCAACCAAGCTTCACGACCACGACTGACATTGCCTGCAAGGTTTGGCTTGATACTAGATTTTCCATCTGGAGAATACTTCTGGACACCTGTAATCACCAAATCCTTTCATTGGGTTAAGTTTTACAAGCATTGCTTTGAATACAGTAAAACATCAATTGGGGAATAAAAGCTTATCATGAATGGAAACACATTACACATTAATCTTGCCCCTCTGTTTATAACCTTTCAAAGATTAGACTAACAGGAATTCAGTGTAAGTTAATTTCTGCTACATGATGCAATGGAGTTTAATCCATGCAACAAGAGTTAGAATTATAAATGTTTGCACCAGACAACAGGCCACTCAGCCTTTGCTCTTGTCCTGGCTCTTACCTGATCCATCAACAGCCAACAGTACTGCCCTGCTTTCTTCCCCATACAAAATGAGGCCATTTGACCCATCGTACCATGCCAGCTCTTTGGTAGATTGACCCAATTCATCCTGGTTCCTTGCATTATCCCCTTGCAGATCCTCCAGATAAGTATCCAGTTTTGAAACTTTTGATCAAACCTGCTTTTTCTTTTAATCTCATCAAGCCTGTTACCTAAGGTTTCCTTTTGATCTTCTGCTGACTATTTTAAGTCATTTTCTTTCAAAGTATTTATCCATTAAAGAAATTCTCAGTGTCGGCAATGTATGGTATTAAATTTTGAATGGAGCACTGTCTTGTAAAGTTGCTGTTGTTTGATTAGAATTCCATCACTGCCCAGATGAGCCTGAATTTAAGTCTTGCTTTTATGAAAGCTTTCGTTCCAGAACAGTGCCGTTGCAAAATCACTCCAGCTCTATCAAAAGCCAATTAGTAAAATGAAAGGGATATAAGCAGAAAAGTTGTGCTCCATTCTTTCCACCAGTTGGCTTATGAATGGGGTCCCGTTTAATTAGAGGTAATATGGCTCTTTTCTCAGTCTTTGCTTAGGTGTCTAATGCTTTGTTAGGTGAGCAAGATGTTCAGCAGGTTTAACCGAAACTCAGCGAGCCGGGCCAGGTAGCATATGTGGAAAGAAAAACTGCTAACTTTTCAGGTCACAGATGCTCCATTAGAACTGGGAGAGGAAACAAGTTAGTTTTAAGTAGCAGAGAAGGTGGGGGAATGGTAGGACAAAGAGAACATCTTTGATAGGGTGGGGCCTGGGTTGCTGCGTGATAAACTGTTAGTGATGGCATCTGGTTAATAGGTTAATGAGGATAATTAGAGAGAGAAAACAGGTAAAAGTAACATGCAAATGCTGTAGTGAACTGCAGGTCAGAGCTGTAGGAAATGCCCACCAAATCAGGCAGTAGAGAGAGAAGAACTGAATTAATATTACAGATGGATAACATGCAGCAGAACTGCCCACTTCTGATATAAACAGGGAAATGGTATCACCTGAAATTGTTATAGTCACTACTACAGCATAATAATAGATATCACACTATAATTGTGTCCATCTTCAAGAAAGTAGACCAGTCTGATTGTGGTAAGTACAGACGGGTCTCTTTGTTGACCGCCATGGGGAAAGTCATCAACAGGATCCTCATCAACTGCCTCCTCCCAGTGGCTAAAGAACTGCTCCCCAAATCACAGTGTGAATTCCGTCCATTTTAGGCGAGGAGTGGACGTGATCTTCACCATGCAGCAAGTCCAATGCATGGCCTTCGTCAACTCCTCCAAAAACTTCAATTCCATCAGTCGGGGATAGGGGGAGTCGAGGGAGTGGGAAGTGTGGAATATCCTTCTAAAATATGGCTGCCAATAGAAATTCACCTCCATCTTATGTTTGCCCCATGACAGCACGTAAGCCATGATACCAACCAATGGGTTTACAGCAGAACCAACCTTAGAGAAGACTAGTGTCAAACAAGGCTGCCCTAACACTTTTCTCAATCTTTCTCGAACCTCACCTCCACCAAACTTCACACGGAGATGGAGCTAACCTTCACAACTAAAGGGAAACTGTTCAACTGCTGGTGGTTATGTTCCAGAACCAAGGTTATTTGAACCTCAGTGGTTGAGTTGCAGTAAGCTGCTTGCATTTGCGCGTGCTCAGAGGTCAAGCTCTGAGACCTTGTTGACCAAAGCATATGGTCTTACACTCAACATCCACAGACGAACGACCACTACCAACCTGCCCCACTGTACCACGCTGCCCTCCCACAATAAAGGTTCATGACAAGACCCCGGTAAACCTGGACCACTTCTCATATCTTGGGGAAAGGCTCTCCACAAAGGCTGACACCAGTGATGAAATTCGTCATCACCTTCAAAATGCCGGCACACCTTTTGAGAGAAAAGCCATTCGAATATCACGACCTCAGGCCTGACACAAAACCCATGGTCTAACAGGCAGCAGTGATCCCTGCCCTCCTAGATGCTTCTGAGATCCGGACTACCTACAAAACACTGGGAAAATGCCACCAATCCTGGCTTTACAAAATCTTCCAAGTTCACTAGAAGAATAAACAAACCAACATCAATGTCTTCTCCTGTGGCACTGAGGCCTAGTTAGTCTCAATCCACTACATTAGACTAGCCATGTTGTTCACATTCCTTGTACATGATTCCTGAGATATTCACTCTATTCTGAGCTCTGTCATGTATGGAGATTACCAGGTGAACAGTGAAAAAGATCCAAGGTTGTGCTAAAAGATTCCTTGAAGGAATGCAACATTCCCTGACTTCTGGGAACTTCTAACCCATGACAGCTCAAAGTGGCGAAGGAGCATTTGGGACGGTATTAAGAACCTCAAAGTCATGCCTCGGGTATACACAGAAGCCTTGCGGAAGTGGCAGAAGGCGTGCACCACCTCACAATCTGCCCACTCACTTGCTCTATGGGGTATCTCCTGAACCATCTGTGGAAGAGTCTGCAGGTTAATCAGCTGCCTCAGAACCAGAATGGTGTCAAGTCATCCTTGATCTTGACAGACTGCCTGAAAAGAAGAGGGGTATTTGATATCGAGTCCATAAGACCACAACATGTCCAGATGGAAGATGCGGTGATGTACCTTGGAATCCTCCTGCACACTATAATGGTCCTCAACATTAGCTTTAGGAACAGCAGTCCATCTTTCATCGGGGCACATTGTAGCCTTTGGGACTCAGTATTGAATCCTACAACTTTAGGTGTCTAACTCCGTCTGCACATATCAGAACAAAGCAGGTCATCCATCTGTGACGCTGGCTCAATTTTCTCTATTAGCATAGTCTGACCCACTGGCATACCCTACAGCCTTGTATTTCACATCTTTTACATGGTCTTTTGTCTGTGTGCTCACTCCCTGCCTTCATTTCATGACTTTTATGAACAAATGACCATGTTTTCTCACCCGAGCTGCCCTCATTAACCTATTTAACTTTATTTACAGCTTATCCCCAACACAACCCTGGCCTCACCCTATTGGAGAAATCCCCTTTGTTCAATCCATCCCTCCTTCCCTCCAAATTGATAGTAACTGTGTCCCTCTTTCCCAGTTCCGATGAAGGATCCTTGATCTGAAATGTTAAACCCATTTCTCTCTCCACAGATGCTGCCTGACCTGCTGAGTGTTACCAGAATTTTCAGTTGTATTTCAGATTTTCAGTATCTGTGGTTTTTGATTTTCTTTGATTTTCATTGTCGCTATGTTACCGTGTAACTGAGACACACCTGACTGTCCAGATCAACAGGGAAGTTAGTAGCATTGGCCTTAGCTTTGAGGTATAGAATCATGGAAATGTGCAGTACAGAAAAGGGCCCTTTCAACCCACCTCACCTATGCTGACCGTGATGTCTTTCTACACTAATCCCATTTGTCCATATTAGCACTGTGTTCCTCTACACCTTTCCTATCTAAATGCCTGTCAAAATGCCTTTTAAACATTGTAATTGTTTCTGCCTTCACCACCTCCTCTGGCAGCTCTTTCCAGACATTCACCTCTGTGTCAATAATATATCCCTCAGATCTCCTTCGAATTTCTCCCCTCTCACCTTAAACCTCTGCCCTCTAGCTCTAGACTCCCCTGCCCTGGGAAAAAGATTCTATCTATCCTATCCAAGAACCTCATAATTTTATAAACCTCTAAAACAACACCCCTCAGCCTCCTATGTTCCAGTAGGAAGAGACCCAGCCTATCCAATCTCTCCTTATAACTATAGCCTGCCATTCCAGGCAACATCCTGGGGAATCTATTCTGCACTCTCTCGATTGCTGCCACATCCTTCCTGTAGTGTGGCAACTAGAACTGTTCTCAGGGGAATGGGGATGTTTTTATAAGGTATGGGGATGTTTTTCCTGACTATGTTGGCACAATGTAATTTGATTTAATTACTTAACTGGGGTCCATTGAGGGGTTGAAGACTGGCTGGTATCTTTTGAATTAACAGAAGGGGACAATGAATGAAAATGGAAAGAGGTGCCTTGCCTTGGTCTGAAAATATCTCCTTCCCATGCCAACATTTTTTTCTTTGATGTTTCATTGCTGGAGTCATCAACAATTCTCATTGGACGCTTTAATTTTGAGCTGCTTGGTCCCTGCGACTCTCGACCTCTGTGCCATTTTGGCTGACAGTTTGTACATAATGTTTCTTCCGTGTGCATGTTATCAGCTGTTTTACACCTGACAGTTTGAATTTTGCGAACGTTAAATCTCCTCACCCTTCTGGTTCACAATTGGAGGACCCAGGCCCTGCAACGAGACAATGGGGGAAAAGGAAATAGATTTGATTAATTCACAGCACAGCGACTGATCTATTGCAGAGAGCTGGTTCCTGCACCTCTCAAGCTTTCCATGATTTTACCCACGTCAAAGGTGGATGGTACTCCTGACGCATCTTTTCCCAGATCGTTTGAACACAGTCCATTGAGGTAAATGATTACATTCATTTATGGTGAGGCTACTCTCTGCATTCAAGACATCCTGACATAACTCTTTGTACATCCTGTGAAAATTTATTAAATGTTATTGTCCTGTACTCTGACTAATGGATCTCTCTGCCTTGAGTTTATTACTTCATCCACTAGTACTGCATTTTAATCATCAGTGACTGACTCACTCCTGTTGCTTAATTTGACTGAAATGCACCCAGTTCATCTTAGAAAGCCTGCTGACTGCTGATGCAAAGGCAGTCGATCACGAACAGTCAGTTCCCAGAAGTGCCCAATCTTCAAGCCCAGTTTGTTCCAAAGCTGGGTCAAGGTGGAAGCAACCACGGCTGTGTATCAAATATCCATGCTAAGTTTCCACTGCAGAACTGAGGGAGTGCCATACTGTCTGAGGTTCTGTCTCTTGGTCAAAACAACAAACAAAGACCTCACCTACTCTCCTGGGTCATCCCCTACCAATATTTTGCAGAACAGCTGCAGGCTGGTGGGTTAACTGGTCACTGCTCCTAGTGTGTAGGTGAGTGGTAGAATCTCGGGAGAAGTTGATGGGAATGTGGGGAGAATAAAAAATGGGATTAACATAGAACATTGAACAGTACAGCAGAGGAACAGGCCCTTCAGCCCACCAGGTCTGTGCAGACCATGATGCCAATCTAAATTTATCCCAGCTGCCTGCACAAGGTCTGTATCCCTCCATTTCCTGTCTGCTGATGTGTCTGTCTAAATACTTCTTAAACATTGCTGTTGTATCTGCATCTACCACTTCCTTTGGCAGTGTGTTCTAGGCACCTACTGCCCTCTGTATAAAATACCTGCCTTGTACGTTTCCCTTAAACTTTTCCCGTCTCACCTTAAAACTGTGCCCTCTAGTATTTGACATTTCCATCCTGGGAAAAAGACTGGCTACTTACCCTACTTACCTCTCATAATTTTATATACAGTACTTCTATCAGGTCCCCCCTCAGCCTCCTACACTCCAGCAAAAATAATCCAAGTTCTCCAACCTCTTCTTATAGCTAATACTCTCCAATCAAGGCAACATCCTGGTGAACCTCTTCTGCACCCTCTCCAAAGCCTCCACATCCTTCCTGTCATGTGACAACCAGAACTGTACAAATACTCCAAATGTGGCCCAACCAATGTTTTATACAGCTGCAACATTACTTGCCAACTTATATACTCAATTCTCTGACCAATGAAGGCAACCATGTCATACGCCTTCTTTACCACCCAATCTACTTGTAGTTGCTTCTTTCAGGGAGCTATGAACCTGCACCTCAAGATCCCTCTGTACATCAATGCTCCTAAGGATAATGCTACTTACTGTATACTTGCCTCTTCCATTTGACCTCACAAAATGCAACATCTCACATCTGTCCAGATTAAAATACATCTGCCATTTCTCTGCCCAAATTTCCAACTTATCTCTCTCCTGCTGTATCCTTTGACAACCTTCCTCACTATCTGCAATTTCACCAATTTTTGTGTCTGACTAACTACATTTTCATCCAAGTCACTTACGTATGTTACAAACAACAGAGGTCCCAATACTGATCCTTACAGAACATCACTGGTCATAGACCTCCAATCAGAATAACACCCTTCCACTACCCTCTTCTATGACCAAGGCTAATTTTGAGTCCAACTTACAGAGTTACTGTGGTTCCTCTGTGACTCAATCTTCTGAATCAGCCTACCATGAGGGACCTTGTAAAATGCTTTGCTAAATTCTCTGTAGACAACATCCACTGCCCTACCTTCATCAATCATCATTGTTACCTCCTCAATCTATACTTATCCTTCATTAATTCCATTTTTATTCCCCCCAAATTCTCATCAATTCATCCCAGATTCTACCATTCATCAATGCACAATGTATAGCAGCCAATTAAGCTACTAACCCGCATGTCTTTGGGATGTGGGAGGAAACTGGAGCACCCAGGGAAAACCCACATGGTCACAGGGAGAACTTGCAAACTCCATACATACGGTACCCAAGATCAGGATTGTACCTGGGAGTATCCTTCCACACAATGACAGAATGTTTTATTTTAGTGTTTATACTCAGCCAAGTTGCAGCCTTTGGCTCCGGAGACAGTTTCTATTCCCTTCTGGTGCTCTCAGTAAGGCACTTGACTAGGTCCTACTTCATAGGTTAATCAAGAAAGTTCGGGTGCATGTGGTCAGTGGAGAATTGTCTGTGTGGATCCAGAATTGGCTTGCCCATAGAAGACAGAGGGTGGTGGCTGAAGGGACTTAGAGGCCTGTGAGTAGTGGTGTTCCGCAGGGATCTGTACAGGGACCTCTGCTGTTTGTGATGTACATAAATGACCTGGATGAGTATGTTGATGGGTGGGTTAGTAAGTTTGCAGATGATACCAAGATTGGTGGAGTTGTGAATAGTGTAGAAGACTGGCGATGGATACAGCGTGATATAGATCAGATGCAGATGTGGGCAGAGAAATAGCACATGGAGGTTAACCCAGATAAATGTGTAGGTGTTGCACCATGGTAGGACTAATGTCAAGAGGCAGTACATTCTTAAGGGCAAGACCCTTAACAGTGTTGAAGAGCAGAGAGACCTTTGGGTGCAAGTCCATGGCTCATTGAAAGTGGCTACACAGGTCGATAGGGTGGTTGAGAAGGCTTATGGAATGCTTGCTTTCATTAATCGAGGTATTGAGTACAGGAGTCAAGAAGTTATGATGCATCTCTATAGAACTCTGGTTAGGCCGCATTTAGAGTATTGCGTGCAGTTCTGGTCACCTCACTATAGGAAGGATGTTGAGGCTTTAGAGAGGGTGTAGAGGAGGTTCACTAGGATGCTGCCTGGATTAGAGGGCATGTGCTATCAGGAGAGGCTGGACAAACTTGGGCTCTTTTCTCTGGAGCGGTGGAGGCTAAAGTGTGATTTGTTGGAAGTGTATAAAATTACGAGAGGCATAGATAGGGTGGACAAGCAATATCTTTTTCCCATTATTGGGCAATCCAATACCAGAGGGCATGCATTTAATGTGAGAAGGGGTGGGTTCAGAAGAGACATGAGGGGTAAGTTTTTTTACTCAGAGTGGTGGATGCCTAGAAAGTATGGCCTGATAGGGTGGTGGAGGCAAGTTCATTAGGGGCTTTTAAGAGGGGCTTGGATGGGCACATGAATGAGAGGAAAATAGAGGGATATGGGCATTCTGTAGGTAGGAGGGATTAGCTATGTCGGCACAACATTGTGGGCTGAAGGGCCTGTTCTGTGCTATACTTTCTATGTTCTATAATTCAGGTAGGAACACAACACTGCAGAGAATGGCCTCTGGCCTATAGCTCATTGACTTTTCCAGCATTAATTTGAGTCTAATCCATTAAGAGTTGAGAATCTGACCTCTGTTATGAATCACTAATGCACCATTAGTTCTCACCACTGCACAAGGTGTTTGCCTGCCGTAAGCACAAATGTAAGTGGTTCATTTAAGGAGGAATTTGTTCCTCATCCTGCCAGCTAAACAGGCAATGCTCCCTAATGGTGTTTGTTCCTCCACTGATTGCTTCTGCACTCGACTGAATTGCAGTGGTGATCCATATCTGTTGGCAGTGTGGCAAGAGCATTCTGTGAACCGGGCTTTTCCAGTTGGTCACAACCCTGACCAATACCTGCAGCCTGTCTCACCTCCAGCAAAATCTGGACAGGCTCCCTGCCCCCTCTCACAGTTGGTATTCAATCTCTGGAATTGTCTACCTGGAGGGTTGTGGAAGCTAGATCAATGTCATAGAGTCGTAGTGTTGCACACTATTTAGTCCATCATGTCCATGCCGACCAACATACATATCTACAGTAATCCCATTTGCCTGCATTAATTCCATATCAAAGTCGAGTTTATTGTCATCTGCACAAGTACATGTACACATATGCACAGGTGCAATGAAAAACTTACTTGCAGCAGCAACACAGGCACATAGCATCAGATACACAACATTCACTAGAAAAACATAAATTAAACATAAATTATACACAATTTTAAAAGAAAGAACAAAATTAGAACAAAAAAGAAACAAAGTCCATTGTAGTGCAAAGTGGTCATAGTGTTGCTATACTAAGGTAGTGACTAGGGTTGTGCAGATAGGTTCAAGAATCGAATGGTTGAAGGGAAGTAGCTGTTCCTGAACCTGGTGGTGTGGGACTTCAGGCTTCTGTACCTCCTGCCCGATGGCAGCTGTGAGAAGGTGGCACGGCCCGGATGGTGAGGATCTTTGATGATAGATGTTGCCTTACTTATGTAGATACTACTGATGGTGGGGAGGGATGTGCCCGTGATGTATTGGGCTGAGTCCACCACTCTATGCAGCTTCTTACATTCCTGCGCATTTGAGTTACTATACCAGACCACGATGCAACCAGTCAGGATACTTTCAACAGTACATCTGTAGAAGTTTGAGTGTTTGGTGACAAGCAGAACCTCCTTAACCTTCTAAGAAAGTAAAGAAGCTGGTTGCACCTTCCTTGTGATTGCGTCTACTGCTGGGCCCAAGATAGGTCATCCAATATATTGACATCCAGGAATTTAAAACTGCTGACCCTCTCCACCGCTGATCCACCAATGCAGACTGGCGCATGTTCACCCTTCTTCCCCTTCCTGAAGTCAACAATCACTTCTTTAGTTTTACTGATGCTGACCAAGAGGTTGTTATTGCAGTGCCACTCAACCAGGTATCCTATCTCGCTCCTGCATCCCTATACGCCTCACTCATTCATGTACCTGTCCAGATGCCTCTTAAATGCTGTTATTGTTCCTGACTCCAGCACCTCCTCTGGCAGCCCATTCCAGGTGCCAGCTGCTCTTTGTGTGAAGCATTTACCCCTCAGATCTCCTTTAAACCTCACCTTAAACCTATGCCCTCTAGTTTTAGACACCCCTATCATGGAAAACAAACTCTGGCTATGGCAATACATTTTTGAAAGATTGGGGAATTGAGGACTTTGGGGAACTGTCACAGAAGAGGAATTGAGGCCTGGAGTAGATCAACCATAATCATACTGGAAGGTGGGGCAGGTTTAAGGGGCCGAGTGGCCTACTCCTGCTCCTATTTTCTTCTATTAACAGGTTGTCCAGAGCTTTGGACTTCGGTCAGATTTCCTTACACTTTGGGGGGTTTTGAGGATCATTTCTAGCCCTACCTCTTCACTGCCAACAGACTGCCTTTGGGATGACAATACTTGTTAAAGACCCCCTCCACGGACAAGCATAGAGAAGGGGTGAGGATTCTGCCTCCAGGTTTCCTGGCAAGTTAAGCCCCAAAGCAACAACTGATCATCTCCCTGGAGGGCGTGGGTGTGAGATAAGGGGGTTAAAGCAGGAGTAATTTCTCCCCTGTGGTGAATGGAAGGTGAACTGAAGATGAATGCAGACGTGGTCTCTGCTCATTGAGAGTCCTGATGTGGAAGTTCTTGGTGGGGTCAACCTATCCTCCTGCTTCACTGTAGATCATAGATTTCTATGGGATCCACAAATAAAAAGGTTGGATCTTGACTGAGCCTCCAGTGAGGTTCTTTGGGGTCGGTGTGCCAACAGAGGTGCCACCTTCTTGTTGGGACACTAAATGAAAGTTCCTGTCTGCTCTTGCAGCTGAGGGAATAGATCCTTTGGTGCTTTATTCATAGATGAGCAGGGGAGTTCTCCCTTTGTCCTGGGGCAAAGCTGATTCCTCAAACTACACCAGAGAAGTGGATTGTCTGGTCATTGTGAGAGTTTGCTGAACCCAGATTGACTGTGTTTCCTCTATCACCACAGTGAGTGTACTTCCAGCATATCTCATTGGCTGTTAAATGCTTAGGCAGCACTTGAAAGGCATGGGGAAGGCATCGTAGAAGTACAAGTTCTTCTACAAGGTCACGATATGGCTTCCTGACAAGAGTGGCCACTACAGAGTGATACAGGTAATGCATTCATTGCTTCTCCTCACCGAATCCTGGGGACTACAAAGGAAATGGGATCGACATTTATACAGGATGTAGAAGGAGGCCATTCAGCCTATCAAGTCTATCCCATTTTCCACCCTATCCCATTCACCACTAGGCAACCGCTTTGCCGAGTACCGAGTTAGCAATGGCCATCCCAACCCCCTGGTTGCATGCCATTTCAACTCCCCTTCTCATTCCCACAGCAAACTGACTGTCCTTGGCCTTCTCCACTGCCAGGGTGAGGCCAAGTGCAAGCTGAAAGAACAATACCTCATATTCCGACTGGGTAGTACACAACCCAATGGGGTATATACATTGAATTGTCCAATTTCAGGTAACCTCCACTCCCATGTTCCTTTCTCTCTCCTCCTGATCCACCCAGGTTCTCTCACCCACCCCCTCCTCTTCTTTCCAACTCCCTCCCTCCCAGCCCCCTGTCATCCATTCATTCTCCTCCCCCACCTGGTTTCACCTGCCCACCACCCCTCCCTTATCTTGTTCCATTTATCACCTTCCTTACATATCAGATTCCAGAATCTGCAGCCCATAGTTGTCTCCTCATCGCCTTCCAGCCTCTGTCACTGCCTCCACCTCCCCTCACCCAGGTGGTCCCACCTGCCCACCAACCCATCCCACCTGGATCTACCTATCGCTTGCCAACTCCTCCCTCACCCCTCCCTCTCACCTCTTTATACTGGCTATCTCCCCATTACACTCTCAGTAGTGTCTTGACCTGAAACAGCGTACTGTCTGACCCGCTGAGTTTCTCCAGCAGTTTGCTTTTTGCTCTGATTTCTCCTGTAACCTGTTTTCTTCACAATCCCAGCAACTCTCCCCAGATTCTACCGTTCACCTACACACCAGGTGCAATTTACAGCAGCCAATTAACCCAGCAACCTGTATGTCTTTGACACGTGGGAGGAAACCGATGCAACCGGGGAAGCCCACTTGGTCTCGGGGAGAACGTGCAACCTCCACACAGACAGCACTTGACTTGACTCAGCATCAGTAACAGGTTGTATCTGCAGTAGGTAAGGGGATAGAATGTTGCAGCTCTCAGTGGAAAGCCAAGTTAATAAAACGGTGGGGGATGTGAGGCTGTGGACAAACCACTCTGAATCTGATTGCAAAATCTGTGCAGATTATGCAGAAATGCAGCTGTCGGTTGGAAATGCGAGTTGACTGTGGCATTGGCAGACCTCCAGCTAGATCTCTGGGAACAGCTGTGGCTTGGGGGCAGTTCTCTCCCTTATCCCTTCTCCCCTCTGTGGGTTAAACTCTTTCCTAACTTAGCTTCAGGGAGTGAACAGAATGGGTGGTTACTCTCCTCCTGACTGCTGCATTATGTGTTCCTATGCCAGGCTCCTGTACACCAGCACCTGTGGTATCTGCCAACTTTAAACTTCAGAATATAAAAGAAGACAAAAGCTTCTTTCATAGTCTCAGAAAGTCCCAACTTGTTTGACAGCCAGTAGAGTCCTTTTGAGGTGCAGTCACTGTTGTAATGTAGGAAATAAGGTAGCCTGTTTATACAGAGCAAGCTCCCACAAACATCAATATGATAATGATCACCTAATGACCAGATTTAGTTGCTGGTTGAAATATTGGCCCAGGTGACGTGGGAAATGTGCCTTTCAAAATAATGCCTCAGAGTTTGTTGTGTCCACCTGAGAGAGCAGTGGGGTTCCCAGTTTAGAGTCTCCTCAGAAAGAAATGTCAAACACTACAGGGCATGCACCTCTTTAAGGTGAGAGGGGGAAAGTTTAAAGGAGATGTGCAGGGCAAGCTTTTACACAGAGAGTGTTAGATGCCTGGAAAGGGGTGCCTGGGGTAGTGGGGCAGGCACTACAGCGCCAGCGACCCCGGTTCAATTCCGGCCACTGTCTGTGAGGAGTTTGTACATTCTCCCTGTGTCTGCGTGGGTTTCCTCTGGGTGCTCCGGTTTCCTCCCACATTCCAAAGACGTACGGGTTAGGAAGTTGTGGACATGCTATGTTGGCGCTGGAAGCGTGGCGACACTTGTGGCCTGCCCCCAGAACACTCTACGCAAAAGATGCATTTCACTGTGTGTTTTGATGTACATGTGACTAATAAAGATATCTTATCTTATGATAGTGGCATTCAAGAGTCTTTTAGATAAGCACACGAACGTGCAGGGAATGGAGGGATATGGATCATCTGCAGGCAGAAGGGATTTAATTTAATTTGACGTCATATTTGGTGCAGACATTGCGGGCCAGTTCCTGTGCTGTACTGTCCTGTGTTGTATGTTCTATGAATTGTAGGCTGCCTTCAGTACTACACCAGCTTTGATTAGGGTCATACAGCCTTTCGGCCCATCGAGTTAAGGCCCACCATCAAGCACCAATTTTTACTGATCCTTCAGTAATTCCATTTTATTCTCCCCACATTCCCATCAATTACCCCCCTCCCCCCACAGATTCTACCACCCACCTACATATTAGGGGAAACTTACAGCGTCCAATTAACCTGCACGTCTTTGCGATGTGGGGGGAAACCAAAACACCTGGAGGAAACTCACGCAGTCACAGGAACAATGTGCAAACTCCACACAGACAAGGAGCAGGGGCCAGGATCGAACCCATGATGCTGGAGCTCTGAGGGAGGAGCTCTACTAGCTGTGCCACTGTACCATTGAGTAAAGTTTGGGTGTGGTGGGTGGGGCTGGAATCTCATTCTGGCATTTGCAAGACTCCTGCTGTACAAGAGGGAAACTGCTTCATTTCACTTGTGAGTACTATTTGGCAGCGAGCTCCTCTGTTCCATCTACTGTTTGCCCTCAGTCCGTCCACTGGGACAATGATTCCATTCATTCACAGACAAGACTCTGTTTAACCATCTGTTAAACTCCACAATTGACTACACAAGTCTCCCGTTACAACCATGTCTGAAGGGACCTTCGGAAACTAAAATCCAACACAAACAATATAGGCAGATTCAAATCACCGCTGTTATTTATTTACTGATAAACTCAACAGTTGACCCAACAAACACTTAATCACTAAGGGACTTTTCATTGAAAAACTTCCCATCGGGCATCACCAAGGAACGAAGATGAGGGGAGCCAGGACACTCATGCTGTCTACAAGGATCCTGTGACATCTTTCTAAGGAATGACTGGGAATTCCCATTCATGTTACAAAAGTAATGGGATAATCATCTCACTGCTCTCATTCCCTTACTGTACACAAATAGGCTGTTGTGATTGTCAGCCTAACAATAGCAATGGCATCTACCCAGCAATGTGGAAAATTGGTCAGGTATGTCCTGTCCAAAAGAAGCAAGTCAAATCCAACCTGGCACATTAGTCAACTCTTGATCATCAGCATAGTGAGGCGAGGGATCAGCAACAGTGCTGTCAATAGGCACTTGCTTAGCAACAACCTGCTCACTGAAGCTCACTTTGGGTTCTGCCAAAGTCACTCAGCTCCTGAACTCATCACAACCTTGGCCCATGCATGGACAAAAAAGCTGAACTCCAGAGGTGAAGTGAGAGTAACTGCCCTTGATATTGAGGCAGCATTTGATCAAGTATGACATCAAGGAGCCCTGGCTAAACTGAAGTCAATGGGAATCAGGGAAAGATCCTTCCACTGATTGGAATCATATCCAGAACAATGGAAGATGGTTGTGGTGGTTGGAGGTCAGTCGTCTCAGCCACAGGACATCTCTGCAGGAGCTCCTCAGGGTAACGACCTAGGTTCAACCATCCTCAGCTGCTTTATCAATGACCTTCCTTCAGTCATAAAGTCAAGAGTAGGGATGTTTGCTGATGATTGCACGACGTTCAGCACCACTTGTGACCCCTCAGGTAATGAAGAAGTCCGCAACCAGATACAGAAGACCTGGACAATATCCAGGCCTGGGCTGATAGGTGGCAAGTAACCTTTGCACCACACAAGTGCCAGGCAATGATGATATCCAACAAGAGAAATAAGCTATCACGCCCTGACATTCAATGGCATTACCATCACTGAATCTCCCAACTATCAATATCCTGGGTGTTACCATTGACCAGAAACTGAACTGGTGTAGCCGTATACACAATACGTCTATAAGAGCAGGTCAGAAGCTAGTAATGGTGTGGCAAGTAACTCACCTCCTAACTCCCCAAAGCCTGTCCACCATTTACAAGGCTCAAGTCATGACTGTGATGGGATGGTCTCCATTTGCCTGGATGAGTGCAACTTCAATGATACTCAAGAAGCTCAACATCATACAGGACATAGCAGCCCGCTTGATAGGCACCTTGTCCACAACCATTCATTCACTCCACCGCCGATGCATGGTTGCAGCAGTTTGTACCACCTGCAGGATGCACTGCTGCAACTCATCAAGACTCCTTAGACAGAAACTTCCAAAACTTTGACCTCTGTCAGGTAGAAGGACAAGGGCAGCTGGAAGTTGCCCTCCAAGCTACACAGCATCCTGACTTGGAAATATATCGCCGTTCTTTCACCATCACTGTGTCAAAATTCTGGAACTCTCTCCCTAACAGCACTGTGGATACACCCACACTTGGATGGCAGTGGTTCGAGAAGGCAGCTCACCACTGCCTTCGCAAGGGCATCTAGGGATGGGCAACTAAATGCTGGACCCACACAATCTTAAGGTGATTTTAAGGTGATTGGAGGAAGGTATGGGGGGGATGTCAGAGATAAGTTTTTTACACGGGAGTGGTGAGTACGTGGAACACGCTGCCAGCAGAGGTGATGGAGGCAGATACATTGGGGCATTTAAGAGACTCTTAGATAGACACATGAATGATAGAAAAATGGAGGGCTATGTGGGAGGGAAGGGTTAGATAGATCTTAGAGTGGGATAAAATGTCAGCACAATACCCTGGGCCAAAGGGCCTGTACTATGTTGTAATGTTCTATGTTCTATGTAATCTTGGGGACAAGGTGCAAACTTCACACAGACAACACCGGAGGTCAGGATTGAACCAGGATCCCTGGAGCTGTGAGGCAGTGTCTCTACCAGCAGCAACAATGAAAAAAATAATTAGAGTGTGAACCAGAATATGGACTTAAAATATGAACAAGAAGTGTAGTGAATAGTCTACAGGCCAGGCAGCATCTGTGGAGGGAGAAAGAGAGTTAATATTTCAGGTCAACAATATTCCATTAGAATCTATGGGCCATATTCGACAACCAGAGTCAGCAGAAAACCACATGCTAATTTTTTTTCTCAGTACATTTTTGCTTAAAAATATCTGGATTCTCCTCAGGAGAAATAACAGCAATGCAATTCCCAGCAAATATTTGGTGTTAAGGAGATGAAGAGAGGATGGCACATTGGAACAGCTGTAAAGCTGTTGCCTCACAGCTCCAACAACCCAGGTTAAGTCCCGATCTCCAGTGCTGTCTGTGTGGAGTTTGCACGTTCTCCCCGTGACTGCGTGGGTTTTCCCTGGGTGTTCCGGTTTCCTCCCACTTCCCAAAGTCATGCGGGCTGGTGGTTAAAAGGCCACTGTAAATTGTTTCTACTGTGTCGGTGACAGAAAGAATCTGGGGAAGTTGATGGGACTGTGTGGACGAAGAAATAGGATTTGTGTTGGATTGGTGTAAATGGGTGCTTAATGGGTTGGCATGGACTCAGTGGGCTGAAGGGCCCGTTTCTACGCTGCATGACTCCATGAGAATTGTGACAATATGTGAGAGTCATAGAGTCATACAGCATGGAAACAGGCCCTTCAGCCCAACTTGTCCAGGCTGACTGTTGCCCAGCGAGCTAGTCCCATCTGCCCACGTTTGGCCCATAGCCCTCTAAACCTCTCTTATTCATCTACTTATCTAGATGGCTTTTAAACGTTGCTAATGTGATCTCCTCATCCATGTGGTTGGAGCTTTGGGGGAGACAAGCTGTTGCAGACCTGGAAGCAATGAGCTGTACATCTGGATAGTGTGCAGAGATACAACAGTCACTTCTCGACTATCACCACTGCTCAAACAATTGACCTCTGGTGGAAACAGAACAGATCCACCTGCTGAATAAACAGGAACAACATATGGGTTCCTTAATGAATATGGTGAGTTAGTCTTTCATGTTTCAATGGACTTCACTGAACTGCCTCTAAAAATACTCTGCTGACAAGCAGCCAAGAGCAGGCTCACTGATGACACAATGCTGGAAAAAAACTAATGTAAAAGCTTTGAGTGTTTAAATGGACATTTGTTATTTCAGAACAAAAGGATACAGTCCTTGGATAGCCAAGGGGAAATCTTGCCCTTCCCATCTCTTTCAGCACGTCCCAAAGCGCTTTATAGCCTTCGAGGTGTTTAGCACTGCAGCAACATAGGAAGCACAGCTGCTCGTTCACACATTGCACTCTCCCACAAGGAAAATGAAAATCAGAAATTGGAAATAAAAATGCCAGAAGCACTTCAAAGGTCAGGCAGCATCTCTGGATAGAGAAACAGAGTCCAGATTTCAGATCAAGGCCCCATCTGATGCTTCCTGACCTGTTCAGTCTTTCCAGCATTTTGTGTATTCTACAAGGAACAACCTGAATTCTGACAAAGGGTCTCTGACATGAAATGTTAACTCTGTTTCTCTTTCCACAGATGCTGCCTGACCTGCTGAGTGTTTTTGTTTTTGTTACAACCTGCAGACACCAACGAATCACTTTTAAGGGATAATTAATCGGCGAGATAATTCTCCCGCTGTTCCTTAAGATAGTGTCACAAGAAGGCTAGCAGGTCCTTAGCTGAGCACTTTGTAATTTGAAATAGAGAGCAGCAGGGGAGCTTAGGCGTGGCAGTGTAACGGTTAGCGTAATGCTATTACAGCGCCAGTGACCCGGGTTTAATTCCCGCTGCTGTCTGTAAGGAGTTTGTACGTTCTCCCCGTGTCTGCGTGGGTTTCCTCCGGGTGCTCCAGTTTCCTGCCACATTCCAAAGATGTATGGGTTGGGAAGTTGTGGACATGCTATGTTGGCGCCGGAAGCGTGGTGATACTTACGGGCTGCCCCCAGAACACTCTACGCAAAAGATGCATTTCACTGTGTGTTTCGATGTACCTGTGACTAATAAAGATATCTTTTTCCAGAGAACGGCACTAGATTTCTATGCTTGATTCTCTGGAGTGGAATTTGAACTTTCAGTCTTCTGACTCAGGCAAGAGATATGCCCTTTTCACTTTGGCCCTCCTTGACCTTAAACCTTGCCTTCCAGCCCCATGGTTACCACAGTGGGCCACACCCATCATTGAAGCTTGGTGTTGCCACCCACCTCTGTTCCAATTCAACATATTCAACAATTTCTGCTTTGACTTGCATGAATTTCTTGGACAGATGTACTTTTCCCCTCATTGATCAGTCAATCCAGAACCGGGTGCATTTTCCATACTTCCTTACAGTATTGAAGGTGGCCATTTGGCCCACTGTCTTTGTCCTCTCCTTGGGTAACCCTTTCCCCTGCCTATTTCCCTGTAATCTATTCCCTCCCACATGCTCGTCAGCTCCTGTCTGATTCTACAACCACACTCCTATGGTAAGGGTGAATTACTGCGGGCAGTTCGCCAATCAACTGCCACATCTTTGAGATGTGGGAGGAAACTGGAGCACCCGGAGGAGACCCACATGGTCACAGGTGGAATGTGCAAGCTCCACGCAGCACCTGAGGTCAGGATGGAAGGTGGGTCACTGGAGCAGTGAGGTATCAGCACTACCTGTTGCACCATTGTGCCTTTCTTTGTCACAGGACATTCAAAGCTCCACAGTCAATGGATTTTGGTTGTTCTATAATATTTCTGTTGAAGTTTGTACCAAGTGTTAGTTCAAGTTTAAGTTTATTGTCACGGGCATGCATACCCAGGGTATAAATGCCATGAAAATTAGCTTTCTGCAGCAGCAGCACAGTACGTTACAAGCATGCCAATCATAAGTTAACATAAACTTAAGTTAACATAAATTATATATAATTTACGTTAGTGCAAATTGAGGGAAATATAGTCCAAGGTAGAATTAAGGTTGTTCAGATCGGTTCAAGAACCTGACGGCAGTGGGGAAGAAGCTGTTGTTGAACCTTGAGGTGTGGGTCTTCAGGCTCCTGTACCTCCTGCCTGATGGCAGCATTAAGAAGAGGACATGGTCCGGATGGTGGGGTGGGGGGGGGGTCCTTAATGATAAATGTTGCCTTCCTGAGTAGATGTCCTCAATGGTGGGGAGAGCTGTACCCGTGATGGAACTGGCTGTGTCCACCATCCTCTGTAGCCTCTTGCGTAGCTGTGCACTGGGGTTTCCACACCAGGCCGTGATGCAACCAGTCAGAATGCTTTACACACTGTTAGGGACCTTGGTTTAACTTAGGCCTAGCCCTTAAGCCTCATGGAGGTTGAAACTAAAGATGAGTGTTGGTATTTGAATCCACAACCCCCGCATATGGCATTGACTTTTGTACATGGTAGTAATGAGAAGAGGGCATATCAAGGACCCTCACCATCCAGGACATGCCCTCTTCTCGTTACTACCATTGGGGTGGAGGTACAGGAGCCTGAAAACCCACAGTCAATGATTTAGGGACAGCTCCTTCCTCTCCACCATCAGATTTCTGAACGGTCCGTGAAATGATGAACATTACTTCATTATTCCTTTTTGTTTGCACTATTTATTTATTTTATAATTTACAATAATTTTATTTTACTGCACTGCTGCCGCAAAACAACAAGTTTCATGACATATGTCAGTGATAATAAACCTGATTCTGATTCTGACATTCCTGCCGAGATTCCTGGATAATTCCAGCCATGACTCAATATCTGCTCTCAATAGGGAAAACTAGCCTTAACCTACTCCCTAATCCTGATCACTTCATTCTGCAAGGGGTAGGCTCAAACCTGTGATAGAAAGGTAACAGCGACAGAGTGAAGTAATGTGGGGTAGGAAGGGGTTTGTGTGGAGTAAAAATATGAGCACACTGTAAATGGGCTGAATAGCTTGCTCTTTGCCTTACACCCTTCAAAGCTCTATTAATTATTTCACAATTCTTTATAAAATAAGCCAGCTCACTTCCTTCTTAAACGTAGAACTGTTTATCAGAAACAAAACTGGAAGCTATTTTGGGTGGTGTGGGATTAGGGCAGATGTCAATAAACATTAGTTTTTTGGTCATTGTTAAGCATCCTGCCTGGTGAAATATTTTTAAACCTACTTTGTGGGAAGGTTTTTATGTTGAAGTGAGCTTTTCACAACACTCTGACAGGATGTTCCTCAGATCAACTGTTAATTAGGATCTCAGTGTTCCATTAATAGGTCAGCTGTGTTGAGCTGAGAGGATGTTGAGACAGGTGACACCAATCCATGAGCAATGCCTGTTCAAAATAAAAATAAAAAGTTCTGAAAATGCTCAGTGGGTTTGGTGGTGTCTGTAGAAAGAGAGACAATTTATTTTGAGAAGGACCAAGAATGGAAGTGAGCAAAGGGAGTTAGAGAGTGAGGAGACACAAAGGAAGATACATTCAGGGAAGGGGAGCAGAAACCACAGATGATGAACAAGGAGCAGAGACGTATGGAAATCCTGTCGGAGAACTGGAGAGAACTTCTTCAAGGCTGATGTTGCTGGCACTTTGCTTTGAAGTCTTGGAGCCACATTCGAACAAACTGAAGAGGAGTGAGGCATCACTTCTAGTACTGGTTACAGGCTGATGCTTGGATGACAAGGATTCTTCACTTTACTGTGGAGAGGATGGGATGAGAGGTACAGAGGCTTTACAATGTGGGCATTGGGTTGCACAGGAGTGCAGCAGGTGGAACTATTGCCTCACAGTTCCAGTGACCCTGGGTTCAATCCTGACCTCGGGTGCCGTTGGCACGGAGTTTGCATGTTCTCCCTGCGATGTTGTGGATTTTCCTCAGGTGCTCTGGTTTCCTCCCACATTCCAAAAATATGTGGGTTAGTAGGCTAATTGGCTGCTGTAAGGTCCCCCTGGTGTAAGTGGGTGACAGAAGAATCAGAGGGAAGTTGATGGGGAATGTGGGAGAAAATAGGCTACGGGGGAAATAAATAGGAGAATGGGGTTGATGGGACTGCTGTGAGAGCTGTCGTGGACTTGATGGGCTGAATGGTCTCATTTGATGTTGAATGAGAAATGAAGTATAAATCATAGAGTTGTACAGAGCAAATGGGCCTGTTGGCCCTGTCTTGCTGACTCTTTTACCCTTGTTGAGCACTTCACTAGGGTATCTCAACATTCATGGCAGTAAGTATGGTGGGAAAAGAATTGCCTGTTCCACAGGATGGGCACATTACATAAGTTCATTTGGGATCAGTAGGCACCCTCAATATCAGCTAGTTCCCAGGCCCAAAGGTATGGATAGTGACACCAATGAGTTGTAAGAAAAGATATGGACACGAAAGGAGGTTTAGGAACAAGAAAGGAACAAAAGAGTATCCCAGCATTGAGTGGTCATTTCTCTACGGGAAGACTCAATATACATGGACTGCAGAGAATGCTGAGGGATATCCCAATTCATTTTCCAAGATATGGACACTGCTGGCAAGTCCAGCATTTGGTCCCCAAACCTGTTTGCCCCAGGGAGGTGGTGGTGAACAACTTTCTGGTGAAGTTTTGGGGAGGGAGTTCCAGGATTTAGATCCAGCAACGACTGGCTAAGTGTTTATTGGTCTCAATGTTGTGTTTGAGTTGGAGGGGAACCTGCAGGTGGTGCTGCTGCCTTGCCCTCAAAGTCCTTGTCCAGCTTAGTAATGATTGAGTTTCGGAGGTGCTCTTGGAGAAGCCTATTTATATAAGATCTTGATTAGTCACACGTACATCAAAACACACTGTGAAATGCATCTTTTGTGTAGTGTTCTGGGGGGCAGCCCGCAAGTGTCGCCATGCTTCCGGTGCCAACATAGCATGCCCACAACTTCCTAACTTTGGCTTTGGAATGTGGGAGGAAACCGGAGCACCTGGAGGAAACCCACGCAGACATGGGGAGAACATACAAACTCCTTACAGACAGCGGCCGGAATTGAACCCGGGCCGCCGGCGCTGTAAAGTGTTACGCTAACCGCTAGAGCATAGTTTGTAATTCTTTGGAATGCATTTAGTTTTCCTTTAAGTGTGGAGCAGAGGCGACTGTATCTGTTTCTGATGGTTGCGCACACTCCACGCACCAGGCATGGGCTGCCTTTGTACCAGTATGTGAGTTGGCTGAGGACGGGAGCAAGCAGAGCACGTGACTGGAATTATTGTTGGTCGGCCTGACGAGGTGTCGGAATTTTTCCGATCACTGTCCCACAATTCTTCCCTTTGCAGGAAGAGCATCCAGGAAAGGACATGTCCTCCACAGAGCAGACGTATAGAATGTGATGGAGTTCTCTCCACCTGTGTGGATGGGTGCAGCTCAGACAACAACACCCGAGACCTCATCACCCAGGTCGAGGCAGCCCGCGTGACTCGCTTATTACCCTGAACATTCTTTCCTTCCACCACCAGTGCACAGTGGCTACTGTGTGTGCTTGCCTACAAAGTGCATTAAAATTACTTGCCCAGGGAACTCTTGCAGCACCATTGCCACCAAGAATGACAACGGCAGTGGGTGAATGGGAACACCATCTCCTGCAGGTTCCCCTCCAAGCTGCTCACCATCCCGACTTGAAAATGTATTGGCATTCCTTTACCGTCACTGGGCATGGATCCTGGCGCTCCCTCTCCCAACAGGATTGTGGAAGTATCTTCACGAGGAAGACTGCAGTAGTTAAAGGAGGTGGTTCCTCATCACCTCCTCAAAAGCTAGCCTCTTCATTTTCCCTCTCTCTTCTTACCTTTTACCCATCCCCCGGTGGATCTGCTCTCCCCTCCTCGCCCGCACCTGCCTATCACCTTCTGTTACCTGCATCTACCTATCACCACCCTGTGCCCACCCTGCCTCCCTCTTCTGTCCACCTATCACTGCTCTGCTTTTCCCTCCTATATACTGGGCTTCCCCTTTTCCTATCTTTAGTCCTGAAGAAGGGCCCTGACCCGAAACGTTGACGGCCTGCTTTTCTCCACGGATGCTGCCTGGCCTGCTGAGTTCCTCCAGCATCAACGTGTTTTTCATCATAGAGATGAGCAATAAAATTACATGTCGCAAATGGGCTCATCCGGCAAGTAGAAAAATTGTTTCTTCCCCTAGAGGCTGAGAGATTTACAATGTGTTGCTTTGTCAGCTAATCAATAAATTGCCCCCAATCAGTGCCTTGTGAAAACTTTTCCATGATTGGTATGTTAATGATAGTCTGCCTCGTATGACAGAATGGTTGTAAAGTGTGGAGGCCCCAGAGAAAACGTGCCAAGATAGATCAGAGTGCAGCGATGTGTGCTTAAGGAGAAGGTGAGATAACCCAGCCTTTGTGTTATTGCTTTTGATATCATGAAGGTACAAACCGAGTCCTTGGACCAAGTGACTCTGACTTGATTGTTGCCCTGATCGATCGCCAAGCTAAAACTATAAGCTAATATGTCAGAGGGATACAGCACAGATAAAGGCCCTTCAGCCCAACAAGCCCATGCTGGCCATCAACTGCCCATTTGCACTAATCCTACATTAACCCTCTTTCTATTCTCCCCACTTTCTTATCAACTCTCTTCAGATTCAACCCCTCACCTACACACTCGGGGCACTTTACACCGGCCAATTAACCTACCAACCCGCACGTCTTTAGGATTGAGAGAAAACTGGAGCACCCAGAGGAATCTCACACGGGCACAGGGAGATCGTGCAAACTGCACACAGGCAGCACCCAAGATCAGGATTGAACCCAGGTCTCTGGTGCCGTGAGGCAGGTTCTCGACCAGTTGCGCCACTGTGCCACAACTGAGCAGATGTAGGAGGGATTCTGATGAGACGTCATTGATCTGGAAGGTTAGTTCTGTTTCTCTCTCCGCAGATGCTCAGCAGGTCAGACGGTATCTGCAGCAATTCCTGTTCTTACTTCAGATTCCCAGCATCTGTGTTGTTGTTTTACTTCCAACAGACGAAGGCATCTGATTCAATAAATACTTTCATTTTCAGTATCCAGGTTCCAGAGGGCTTGGGGTGAGAGTCACTGGTGCGTTGTGAAGTGCTGCCTCTCAGCTCCAGTGACCTGGGATCAATCCTGACCTCTGGTGCGCTCTGTGTGGAGTCTGTACGTTTTCCCTGTGACCTCTGGGAGCACTGGTTTCCTTCCACTTCCCAAAGACATGCGGGTTGGTAGGTTAATTGGCCGCTGTAAATTGCCCCTAGTGAGTAGGTGAGTGGTCGAACCTGGGGAGGATAAAACATGATGAATGTAAGTGGGTGCTTGATGGTCAGTGTGGGCTCAGTGAGCCCTGTTTCCATGCTCCATGACTGTAAAAACTAGTTGGAGTTTAATAAACCTCAAAGGAACAGTGAGACGTAGAAGGAAAATCAAAAACCTGCAGATGCTGGAAATACCCAGAAGGTCAGTCAGCATGTGTGGAAAGAAAAACTGTGCAAACGTTTTGAGTCGAAGATCCTTTGTTCAAGTGGCCACTGCTCGTGTTTGAGGCTGAGCACATTTGGGTCAAAGTCCGACCCCAGTCGTAATATCCAGATGTGGCTTCCCAGAAGGACTGACTGGGGGAGAGGGTTGGAGATCCCCAAGCAAGTCCCCACAACCAACAGGGAGATCCTCTACACGCGTGAGCACAAATACAATATGCAAGATCTCTAACAAGTTTACATAGGCACTGGTAGATGACTGACTGGCATTTATTGCTCATTCCAAGCTGCCCTTGAATCCATTGGCTTGCTGAGTTATTCCAGTGTTTGGGTTAAGGTTAACTACATGCTGGGGCTGGAGTTACATATACACCAGATCTGTTAAGAGCAGGCAGATTTCTTCCCCCTGAAGGACAAGATTGACTGTAGTTATTGCTTCATTTCAGAATTAAGCAATTATCTATATTACATTTCCTCAAACATAATTGTGGGGTTTGACTCTCATCACCAAATGGGAGGCAATAATTACAGTGAGTCACAGGGCAGTGCTGAGAAGATGCACTGTGACGGACGGGGCTTGGATGACGTTCTGTGCCTGGGGCTGACACTTGACTGGACGGCTGGAAAACTCAGCAGGGAGCTTGACGCAGCTCCCAGTTGCCTAGATGTGACTTGGGCAGACCGAGTGCCAGAAGTTGCTGCTTATTGATTGTCACCATGGCAACCTAAATAGGATTAGTAGCTCGACACAGGATGGTGGCGATTGCCAGTGAGAGTTTACTGTGAGGGACTGGGTTTAGCATCCCATTGTCATGGGGAGAACTCTCTTGTTGAGGAGCACTTTGGTGGATTTGAGCAGTACATACACCATTTCAATGTTTTAGGAATCCCCTGCATATCTTGTTATGACTTAATCATCAAAAAGTGATTCCGATTCCACCTCTCCCCACCCCCTAAGATTCAGCAGACATTTGACTGTCTTTTGTCAAAAGGTTATCGTCCATTTTAACTTGAGTCAAAGGATATGTGATCTATTGTCTCTTTATAATTTTGTGTCATAGTCACTTGTGAGAGTGTCCAATCTTCTATCTGTTTTCTCTTCTAATTGGTTTAAACAGTAACCTGCTAAATGCTTTCTGAATGTGGTTTATACTTGAGCATTTCAGTCTAAAAATCAATGCAGGCAATCGATAATAGGTTCATACAACTGTTATACTATGAACATGCTAGGAACACACTTTTATTCTCAAGCTCGTGTCCAGCAATGAGGTGGAATAATTCTCAGAAATTCCTGTCAGCTTATAACCTTAAGGGATAATTTGATTGAAGCTTCCAAGAAATGGAAGGGAACTGATTTAGGATAGTCACCTCCACTGGTTTGGGAACCTTGGACTTAGGGACCAGAGTGTAAACAGCAGAGTGAGGAGTGAGAGGGAGAACTTTGGAACTTCCTTCTGCAAACTGCAATTGTTGCCAGTTCAATTAATATTTTGAAATCTGATATCAGTAAGCTTTCATTAACCTCAGATAGGATGGGACATTGGGAATCGGTATGGGGTAAGGTCACAGATTACTCACAATCTTATTCAATAGCATAGAGGGACTTGATGACCTCAAGATCCTATATTCCAAAGCTGCCTCAAAAACTACCACTTGGACTTGGACTGGGAAGATCCTTGTTTGGCGAGTTTGTTCTGGAATGTTGGACCTCTGTTTTCTGTCAGAAGATCCTTCCTCCTTGCCCCAAGGTGTTGTGTGGTCAGTTTCCAGGGATCATCCACCCATCATCCCTGTGCTCCATTCTTACTCCTAATCTGGCAATTTTTTTTTAGCAAGTTTTTAAAATAATCATCTTATTTTTGGTTCTCTCTCTGTCCATGTCCCTCCCTATCTCTGCAGCCTACAACCCAACTCCAAGTCTTCAATCACCTTGTTCCTGTCTGCCTGCTGTGTCCTTTAAACTCCTAGCTTGCCTTTAAATACATTGATGCTGTAGAACTTCTACAGAAGCAAATCAAAATGTTAATTCTGCCCCCCTGGTGCTCCGATACAAAGTGTTAAATCTTTCCTTCTCCTGTGACAAAAGAATACTTTCATTCCGCCAATGATTAACCTATTCAATTGACTCCCCATGGATAAAGAAATAAATATTGAATTATCGGCACGTAACAGTGAATGTTAAAAGCAGAGTCTCACAATGTGCTTTTGTTCATTTGATTTCATCATAAATTTGGTATTGGTATTGGTATTGGTTTATTATTGTCACTTGTACTGACGTACAGTGAAAATCTTGTCTTGCATAATGATCGTACAGGTCATTTCATTACATAGTGCAGTTACATTGAGTTAGTACAGAGTGCATTGAGGTAGTACAGGTAAAAGCAATAACAGTACAGGGTAAAGTGTCACAGCGACAGAGAAAGTGCAGCGCAATAAGGCGCAAGGTCACAACAAGGTAAATCGTGAGGTCAGAGTCCATCTCATCATATAAGGGAACCGTTCACAGTGGGATAGAATCTGTCCTTAAGTCCGGTGGTACGTGCCCTCAGGCTCCTGTATCTTCTACCTGATGGAAGAGGAGAGAAGAGAGGATGACTCGGGTGGGTGGGATCTTTGATTATGCTGGCTGCTTCACCAAGACAGCGAGAGGTAAAGACAGAGTCCAAGGAGGGGAGGCTGGTGTCCGTGATGTGCTGGGCTGTGTCCACAACTCTCTGCAGTTTCTTGCGGTCCTGGGCAGAGCAGTTGCCGTACCAAGCCATGATGCATCCAGATAGGATGCTTTCTATGGTGCATCGATAAAAGTTGGTGAGTGTCAAAGGGGACGAACCGAATTTCTTTAGCTTCCTGAGGAAGTAGAGGTGCTGGTGAGCTTTCTTGGCCGTGGCATCTACGTGATTTGACCAGGACAGGCTGTTGGTGATGTTCACACAGGCATACACTGAACCCTGAGCTTAAATTGGATCAACGTTTTGAATCTATATGGCACCCTCAATATAGCAAGACATCCCAGTGTCCTTCGCAGAAGTAAATTTGACATTGGGTTATGCAGGGGGCTATTGGAAAGCTTTTATAAAAAACTGCAGATGTTGGAAATCTGAAATAAAACCCCAAAAAAGTTGGAAAAATTCAGCAGCATCTGTTGAGAGAGAAACAGAGATAAAGTTTTAGGTTGCTGACCTTTCCTTCACCAATAGGCCTGTTTTTCAGTACACCACCTCCTATATAAAGTAGATTGAATGGAAGATGACATTGCACCATGACTTTGTTGAGGGATTCATTTATTTTCCAGTTCAGAACCCTAATTGTGAAGGAATTAAAAACTACAAATGTTGTAGATGTTGTACAGTGTAGTCCGTGTCTCACTAGCTATTACCTTGGAGCCTACATCTTCTGGCCTCCTCTACATTTCTGAATCTGTTTGTTGTGGGTGCACCTGTATCAAGGTGCAATCTCAGGTTGAACTGGTTCACACTCCCAGACCGCTGTCATAGAATAGTAGTTTATTGGTTGTGACACATTTTAGGTGGACCTTTTTCACCCAGAGAGTGGTGAGTACCTGGAATGCACTGCTGGAGAGAGTGATTGAAGCAGTTGTTGACAGCATTTATGAGGTATCTTGTCAAGCACTTGAATTGCCAATGTATTGAATGCTACAGGGCAAGTGTTGGAATATGAGATTAATACAGATGGATGCCCACTGGTTGACATGGACATGGTGGGTCAAATGGCCTGTCTCCTTGCTGCATGACTCTATGTATCTATGCACTTCTAACCCTTGTAAAGGTCTTATAAATGGTAGTTTCCTTCTTTGCCTCTGTCTGATCCAGAATGAGTCTGGAGTTGGAAAACCTTTTCCCTTTGATCCTCCCGGGAGATGACACTGATTGAAATTTGAGTAATTCTAGGCCAAGAATCAAGATTAGCAATAAGCACGTTCCCCATCGCCTTCCCAGCTGCACACACGAGGCCTCAAAGTCCCTATTAACTTAATGCGTCTTAAAAATCATCATCTAGTTCAGTTTGGAATTGACTGTTTCAAAGCAAGAATTGTGTACCAGGGATAAAGAGTGGGGCACTTCTTTAATTTGTTTGTGGATTTCGATAACATAACATATCTTTATTAGTCACATGTACATTGAAACACACAATGAAATGCACCTTTTGCGGAGAGTGTTCCGGGGGCGGCCCGCAAGTGTCGCCACGCTTCCGGTGCCAACGTAGCGTGCCCACAACTTCCCAACCCGTACGTCTTTGGAATGTGGGAGGAAACCGGAGCACCCGGAGGAAACCCACGTAGTCACGGGGAGAACGTACAAACTCCTTACAGGCAGCGGCGGGAATTGAACCTGGGTCGCTGGCGCTGTAAAGCATTACGCTAACCGCTACACTACCGTGCCTGCCTAAAGCAGCAATAGCAGAGTTAACTACATTGGACTGATATTCACCTGCAACATGGGGGCACCCTCTTGAGGAATGTTGTTGTTCAGGGTGAATAAGGTTTGGAGTAGGGCAGGGCTGTGTCAAAGCGAAGAATTCACAGAATATCACAGCACACCTATCGCTAATGTCAGAACTTTACTACTAATGTTCTCCAAGAACCTCCTCTCTATCTAAAATCCCCACTCACCCGTCACGTTCCCCAAAGGCTTTCCAGTTCTTCCACCCTGGGTGACTTCATCTGACGAGTGATTGGGGTGCATGATATCCACAGGAGGAAGACGGTAGTTCACAGAGCCTTTGGGTGTATACGCAAGAGTGGCTGAGAGAAAGGCTGAGTCACCCTGACTGGAAAGGCTATTCGAACAATACTTTAATTCTAATCACTTTGACACATTGTATTTGAGCCACTTGTTGGTTTTGCCCTATAATAAGAACAGAAAACTTTGGAAATACTCAGCAGGTCAGGCAGCATCTGTGGAAAGAGAAACAGTTAACGTTTCAGGTTTGAGAGGCTCTGTCAAGGTCTCAGACCTGAAACATTAGATGTTTCTATTTTCAAAGATGTTGCTTGACCTGCTGAGTGTTTTATTTCAGATTCCCAGCATCTGCAGTTTTTTTTTAAATTTTAGTTTCACCCTATTTTAATCTCCCCAGCACCGCTACCCTCCGAGCCGCTTTGGTTATCACTTCTAGTTTTAGGTAGTAGGTCAGAAGTGCATTTATTGAAATACATTGGGTATGACAAATATAATTGTAGACTGGCTGGTCTTCTCATCCCCTGTCACCCTGTTAAAGGAATGCCCTTCTGGCCTCCTTTCCTGAAGAGATTAACTCTTGACTGAAACAAAGAAAGAAAATACTGGAAATACTCAGCAGGTCAGGCAGCATCTGTGGGAAGAGAAGCAGTTAACGTTTCAGGACAACACAAGATTCTGCAGACGCTGGAATCTGGAGCAACAAACAATCTGCTGGAGGAACTCAGCGGGTCGAGCAGCATCTGTGGGAGGAAAGGAACTGTCGATGTTCCGGGTTGAAACCCTGCATCAGGACTGAGAGAGGAGAGGGGAGATAGCCAGGGTAAAGAGGAGGGGAGGGGCGATGTGGTGTGACAGGGGCCAGTAGTTGGTTGGTGGACCAAGAAGGGGTGAAAGATGATGGTCAGATGAAGACCAGGTAGGGGAGGGTAAGAATTGGGAGACAGTGGCAAGTAGATGATAGATGGAGGCTAGCAAAGAGGAAGGCAGATTCCTTGGCTTGGTGCCAGTAACCTGTGGGCCGAAAGTCAACATTGAGCCCAGAATGGGAAGAGAGTGACTAGGTCAGTGCAGACTGAATGTGCTTCCATGCTGAAAGCTTTGCTTTACCAGCAGAGGCAGCCAGGGAACTTTGAAACAGTTCTTAGTTTCATAAATCAGATCTGAGAAACTCGAGCCTCCAGTTGGTCAGCTGATGCCCACAGAGCCTGGCTCTTTTGACAGTTTTTAGCAATTAGTGTATAACGACTAATAGTATTTGATGAAAGCTTTCATTAAATCCATGATGTTGTCATTGTTATTCAGGGAACACCAAGTTCTAAAACTAATTGTTTAACAGATTTTGGTTTAGTTCCAAACTTAACCCTACAAATCCCACGAGGAACAGTCACCCCAGTAAAAGTTGCACATCAATAAATTGCACTTGTACTTCGCTTCCCCTGTAATCAGTGGCTGAGGCAGGCAGTCGGCTCTTGGTTTAGGCTCTCGTGGTTGGACTACTTCAACACAACATCTGCTGGAGCCCTGCAAGTGTCCAAGGGTGCCTCACAGGAGTGTTAACAGCAAGGAATTTGCACACAGCCAAACAAAGAAGTATTAAAAGGCATGTTCCAAATCTTGATCAAAGAGGTAGATTTTAAAGATTGACAAAGAATTGATAGTTGGTAATTGGCTTATTATTGTCAAATGTACCAAGATACTGTGAAAAATATTGTTTTGCAAGCCATCCATACAGATCATTCCATACATAAGTACATTGAGGTAGTACAAAGGGAAAAGCAATAACAGAATGAAGAATACAGTGTTACAATTACAGAGAAAGTGCAGGCAAAGTGCAAGGGCCACAACGACGTAGATTGAGAGATTAAGAATTCATCTTTATCGTACAAGAGGTCCATCCAAGTTTCAGATTTTAGTATCTTCTGCCCAATGGAAGCAGTCAGAAGAGAGAACGACTGCTCTGGGAGGGGTTCTTGATAATGTTGGCCGCTTTCCCGAGGTAGCGGGAAGTGTAGACGGAGTCAATGGAGGGGAGGCTGGTTTGTGTGATAGACTGGGCTGTGTGCACAACGCTCTGCAATTCCTTCCAGGCTAGCACAGAGCAGTTCCATACCAAGCTGTTATGCATCTAGACAGGATGTTTTCTATGGTGCATCTATAAAAGATTGGTGAGGGTCAGTGGGAACATACCAAATTTCCTTAGCCTTCTGAGGAAATCTCAGTGCATTGTGGTGTGGGGCATACCATGGACTGCTGTGGTTCAAGAAAGAACGACTGCTGCCCTCTGGTGGATGGGCATCGGATGCCAGCATTGATGCACATTTCTCACAAGGTGCGTCGGTTCATGATCTTCACTGAAAGTCGACAGAGCAGCACTCCCTCAGCATCGAGTTGTAGTCTCAGCTCAGCTAAAGTTCCCAGTCCCTGGTATAGGGTGGAATATAAGACCTTCAACCAAATAAGATTACAACCATCAAGTTCCTGAACTGACCTAAACAAATCTAATTCTACCTCAGCAACCGAACTCTACATTTAAGATGGACTACCATTTTAAAGCACTACCATGGACTTGTTTTTGATTGTGTTTTTTTGCACTAATGTTTTTGTTTTGTATTTTTATTCACTGTCTTGTGTAATTTATGTATAATTTATGTTCTGTGTGTTGTCGGGATCTATGTGCCTGTGATGCTGCTGCAATAAAGCTTTTCATTGTACCTGTACTTCACTGTCCTTGTGCATAAGACAATGAACTTCACTTAGAGTGTTACTCATTGGGCTTATTTTATAATTAACAGCCTTGAGTTGAGCTGTGAATCCAAAACACCAGAAGATAAGATAAGATATCTTTATTAGTCACATGTACATCGAAACACACAGTGAAATGCATCTTTTGCGTAGCGTGTTCTGGGGGCAGCCCGTAAGTGTCGCCATGCTTCCAGCGCCAACATAGCATGCCCACAACCTCCTAATGTGGGAGGAAACCGGAACACCCAGAGGAAACCCACACAGAGACAGGGAGAACGTACAAGGTCCTTACAGACAGTGGCCGGAATTGAACCCAGGTCGCTGGCGCTGTAATAGTGTTACGCTAAACATTACGCTACTGTTGTGTGCTCAGGATCTCAGGAAGCCCTCCAGGTAGAAATGCAGAGGTGGTGAATGCCTGCAATGCCACTCCTGGGAGCTGCAAGAAATTTAGTGAACTTACACTTGTGGTCCAAGTCAGTAACAAAGGCCATCTACCAGCAACTGAACAAATACATGTGGATAGGAAAGGCTTAGAGGGATATGGGCCAAACACAGGCAAATGGGACTAGCTCAGTTAGTCAACTCGGTCAATATTGGTGAGTTGGGCCAAAGGGTCTTTTTCCCTGCTGTATAACTCTATGACACAGATAGAGGCCATTTGGCCAGCTCCCAGGGAACAATCCCATTAGTTCCAGAGCTCCCCTCTTTATTTCCCTGTGTGGCTGCAGATTATTTCTCTCCATGGAGTTTACTGCTACTTCTGAATAACAATGAAAGCGTCACAGATTTAATGAAAGCTTTCAGCGAGCACCATGGGTTATTATTCTGGCTAATTGCTAAAAACATTCAAAAGAGACAGACTGAGCGGGCCACCTGGCCACCCGGAGGATTGAGTTTCCAGGACCAATTTACTTTGCTAAGCAACACTGGAATAAAATACTTATGAATGTGCTGAAGAGTAACAAATGATAAGTTGTTCTCTGCTTTATTTTCTTTTCCACAGCATTGCTGCTGGTTTGACCTCCCCTAGATGTGTCATGCTGACATCTGAAGTAGTTCTATGCTGCTGAAAAGCAAACACCTACAAGATGCTTGATCTGAAATAAGAAAACAAGAATGCTGAGGATATTCAGCAGACTAGCAACATCTGTGATCACAGTCCTCACTTTCACAGGGAAAGAAGAAAGTTAAAATTATTCATATTTTCATATGACAGAGAAAGAGGCCATTTGGCCCATGAATTCTATGCCAACTCCCAGAGTAATCCCATCCCTTACTTATTTACCTGTAATTTATCCTCTTTCACATCCTCATCAACTGCCCCCAGATTCTGCTGCTCGCCAACAAACTAATGGCAATTTTCTGTGGCCAATTAGCCTACCAATCCGTGTGCCTTTGGGATGTGGGAGAGAGACAGAGCATCCAGGAAAATCCATACAGTCATAAGGAAAGCAAGCAAACTCCACACAGACAGCATGGAGGTCAGGATCGAACATGGGTTGCTGGAGCTGTGAGGCAGCAGTACTAAAGCTGCCCATTGTTGTGGAAGCTTTCATTAAATCTGTGACATTTTCATTGTTCATGCTCCCAACTCTCAAATAAAGAAGTTGGAACATCTTGGGGCTCTGGTGAAGGAGCAACTGGGTGACATCAATAGTGTTGGTTCCAAGGTCTGATTAGACTGTCCATCTCAGTGGTCACTGTAAAGTCGTTCTGAATGCAACAGTGAGTGATGAACAGGATCCTTTGCCTCTGACCCAGGATTTCTATGCAGAGCTAGCAGGGGTTAAGTGTCTCCTCGTAAGTTTGACATGACCCATGTGTATGCAGGACACAGTGTGGACCAGGTGATCCAAGATTATTTGACGGTGAGTACTCACAAATCCTCGTTATTTTACCCACGTGGTGTAAAGTTGTCCATGAAGATCTTCCAAGTTCCTATAGACCTGATGATGCAGGGTATTCCTCACTGTCTCTGGAATCGAGATGAGATTGATTAGCAGAGAGACTGAGAGGGAACACTTGAGTGCGGGCGAAGATGTTGTACTGGGGCACTGTAGGTACAATGAAATGGAGCAGATGTGCTTCCCTGACAGAAGAGTTCATGTATCCAGGTCTGACCCTGGAGGATGTCAGTACGAAGATGGCAGCAATACTAAATGGCCATCGATCTCAGGGGTGCAATATCAAACCAGGTTCTTTCTAGAGCTTGCACAATGTTTCCCTCAGTAACTGATGAACCCTGGCTGTGTGATGAAGAACCACAGAGGTTGTGGTGTAAGGTGATGTTTAGGCAGTGAGTCATTCCTGGTCCCAGTGACGTGGGAAGAGCACTGAGACCTCACGGCATTGCCTCCAGACATGGTACTGCGGCTGTCATCACTGATCGCAGCTACAGGTCACAAGTGACCAATATTGTATGTTTCTCACACATTGACAAAGAGCAAGAAAAATTTAGCACAGACCAAAATGGAGACACGACCTCTCATCCTTGGTGCTGCTTGTTTTTTTGGGTTCCTACTGGGACACTCCTTTGTGCTTGTGACAGACCACAAACGTTTGATGGCCATTTTCAGGCAAAGTCAGCCGTCCCTACAGTGGGAGGTAAATTGGTAAATTGGTTTATTGTTGTCACATGTACCGAGGTACAGTGAAAAACTTTGTTTTGCATGCCATCCATATAGATCATTTCATCATAACAGTGTGTTGAGGTAGTACAAGGGAAAACAATAACAGAACACAGAATAAAGTGTTACAGTTACAGAGAAAGTGCAGTGCAGGCAGACAATAAGATGCAAGGCCATAACAAAGTAAATTGTGTGGTCAAGAGTCCATCTTATTGTACTAGGGGACTGTTCAATAGTCTTATAACAGTGGGGTAGAAGCTGTCCTTGAGCCTGGTGGTACTTGCTTTCAGGCTTTTGTATCTTCTGCCCAATGGGAGAGGGGAGAAGAGAGAATATCCAGGGTGGGTGGGATCTTTGATTATGTTGTTTGCTTTACTGAGGCAGCGAGAAGTGTAGACAGAGTCCTTGGAGGGGAAGCTGGTTTTTCTGATGTGCTGAGCTGTGTCCACAACCCTCTGCAGTTTCTATCAGTCTCGGGCAGAGCAGTTGCTGTACTAAGCTGTGATGCAGTTGGATAGGATGCTTTCTATGGTACATCTGTAAAAATTGTTGAGTGTCAATGGGGACATGACACCTCACTGTATCTCTTGCTTGAAACTACAGTGTTAAGACTATGATATGTTGAGACTACAGAGACAGGCAGTGTTACTCTCCCAGTAGAACATGACATTAGGTTTTGTGCTTTGAAAAAGAATGCCACGGCAGATGCCTTCTCAGGACTCTCAAGCAAAAAGGTACAGTTTTTACACTATGCTGTTAATGGTTTCTCAGTTATAGCTGAAGAACTTGCAAGGGACTCTCAAAAAGATATGAATATATGCCTGGGTGGACTGAATGTGATGTTTGTGCTACCGAGGACATCAAGCTTTTAACCTCAGGAGATATAAACTGCCCACATATCGAGAATGTGTGCAGGCAAGCGATTATTGACTGTCCTTCAATGGCAAGTCTTGAGTTCCATATCCAGTATCTTGGCATGGTGAATAGCAGGGTGGTGGTCATTGGTTTGTTTACCTTCCTGGTGTAGACCTAGATATTGGAGACATGGTTGGTTCATGTTCAGCTTGAGATGCCCTGTCCCTGAGGATGCCTATTCAGACACCCTGTGATCCATAAGACCATAGCAATGGGTCTTTATTGACCATTTCCTATGGGACCAGACAAGTTCCTCAGATTAGCAGACAATGACCAAGTGGTTGGAATTGCATCCAGTGGGGTCCTGCAGCACAACTGAAAGATCTGTTGATAAATTATACTTGACCTTTGTGAACCATGGGATGGGAGAAGCACTAATGTCAGACAATGGGCCATAGTTTCTGTTTCCAGTCAACTTGGGAGATTTTTGCACAGCATAAAATACTGCCTTACGCTTCCAAACTGCTCCAACTCGGACTTTGAAGGAGGCTTTCAAGTGACAGCTGACGGACAACAGTTGGAAGGTCCAGAACTGGAATCTTCCTGTTGATATATAAGGCATAACCTGGCTGGAATGTTGAAGAACCTCTCACAAGGTTAAACATAGTGTGGCCAAACTCACAGGAGAGAGGCTAGAGAGGAAACAGAGCCAAAGAAGATATTTCTAGACAGCAAGAAAGCTATGAGTGTGTGGCTGTCAAGCTGGGAATACATAGACCTTCTAGCCAGGCATAGCCATCCACATGGGATGTGGGAGATGTTACCAAGGTGCAGGGAGCCAAGATTACTTGGCAAAGATTGCCAGAAAGCTCAGGAATGTTCACGTTGATCATTAGCTTTGTGCATATGAAACTGTAATTTTTTGCTCTCTGCACCTTTGATTACTTCTCCCACATCCCATGATGGCTCAAACATAAATTATGATCAGTTTGATGAAATTTGGTCAGAGATACACTGAGAAGGCATTCCTAATTAAGGAGGAGGGATGGAGAAAATGCCCATAAGAACATTTGGAGGCAGCACAGTGGCACAGCTAGCAGAGTCGCTGCCTCATAGCTCCAGTGTGACCCAGGTTCAATCCTGATCTTGGGTGCTGTCTGTGTGGAGTTTGCACATTCTTCCTGTGACCAGTTTAGTTTCCTCCAGGTGCTCCTGTTTCTTCCCGCATCCCAAAGGTGTGCAGGTTGGCAGATTAAATTGCCATTGTAAATGTCCCTGGAGTATAGGTGAATGGTAGAATGCGAGGGAGTTGACGGCAATATGGGAGAATAAAATGGGTTAGGATAGAATTGGTGTAAAAATGGGCACTTGATGGTCAGTGTGGACTCGATGGGATGAAGGGCCTGTTTTCATGCAGTTTCTCTCCGTAATTCTCTGATGCTAACCAGGAAACCGGATGAAGAATATCCAATCATACCGGGCAGGTACAGTAGATATTGCAAAATTAGCTTCACCCTTCCAAGACTGGTGTCAATTTATTCCTTTGGCATACAAGATCTGGTGTTAAGTTCAGCCAAGAGGTGCACTTCTGGATGTATGACGGATCAAGATCAAATGATGCAGACTGAAGTTTCAATTTGTGTTTGGAGGTTGAAGGATAACCTGTATAGCTTATTGGGAGCTCCACACCTGGCTGAAGAAGGCCAGAAGGGAGCTCCTTGGATCAGTTGGCACTTCTTCCATCCTTTATTTATGAAGAAAGGTTAGTTTAATGTTCTTTTTTTCCAAACGAGGGAATGGTCACTGTGGTTAGGCCATGGGATTGGGTGGTTTGTCTTGTCAAGAAGCAGTGAGGCAAAGGTAGCCTTATACAGGCATTAAAGTGTAGGGGAAAAATACCCCTCTCTCAATATGGGGTTTTTATTTCCAAGGAATATGTAGAGGTGCTGATAGCAAAAACCTCTGATCATCCAATCAGTTACTTGCACTTTATGGTGGCATTAACAGCTGGAGTAGGCTTCAGAGAAAGAATACACAAGGCTTCAAAACCAGCTCACTAGATATCAGAATGGGACGTTGCCAATTGGAAGAAAATCTCCCTTGGTCTCTTCCGAGTTTTCCTTTCTATCACTAACTCCTGTTCTCTCTCTTTCTCTCTCTCTCCCCCCCTCTCTCTCTTATTGTCTATCTTTTTCTCCCTTTCTCTCTCTTTCTCTGACACTTTCTCTCTTGCAGTTCTCAAGGATATTGTCCGGTTTTGAGAACTGTGTTACAATTTGTTATTCCTTGTTGGCCTAATTCTTCTCCAAACCAAGCACTAAGCTCAGGCAGAAACATAGAATCGGGGTCACATGGACAAAAGCTATTTTTGTACTCTTCATTCTCCCTGGTGTTGTGCAGGTTGAACAAAGGATTTACAGTCTCCTGGAATATTCCAATTTACAGGAGTATCCTTTACTACAGCTAGAAACCTCACTCATGCCCTGTGATATCCTGGAGTGAAAGGAGAAAATCCTGTAAAGAATAGGAGAGGTGTGTTGGGTCTTCCTTTCTAAGAGCCAGCATTAAGCTGAATGGCCTTCTCCCACCCAGCACATTCAATGGGCCATGAGCTGTGGTCTGGCTCAGTCTGTAAAGCTGGAAGCTCCACTTATGTCTGTATCACAGGAGCCTCCTCACAGCCAAGACAGACATTGGTGGTGAAGTCTACCACTGCCAACAAAGCCCTTGGGTGTTTGAGATAAAAGACATTTGAAGATGAAAACCTCAGACCTAGCCATGTTCTACAGGTCGGCAGTGATTCCCTGACCTCCAAGACACTTTTGAGATCTGGGCTCCCTCAAGCACTGGAAAGATGCCACCAAAGCTATCTCCACAATATCATCCAAGAATACGCAAACATATATCCTTTCCAAGACCAGCATCCCCAGCATTAAAGCCTCATTTACACTCAGTCAGCTGTGCTGGGTAAGCTTGACACCAAAGCCTCGAAGCAGAGCTCTAGTCCGAGGTCTGTCATGGGGAGAGATTACCAGGTGGACAGACAAAAAGATTCAAGGATCTGCTTGAAGGTTCCTTGAAAAACTGAAACATCCCCACTGACTCCTGGCTATCCCAGGCCCACAACAGCTCTAAGTGGAGAAGGAGCATTGGGGATGGTATTGAGTCCATGTATCAGGAGTGCAGAGGCCCTAGCAGGAGAATACAATCTCCCAAACTATCCGCCTATCTCATCAGCCACCCTCTGTCCCATCTGTGGAAGTGTCTGCAGTTCCCACATTGGCCTCATCAGTCACCTCAGAACCAATGGAGTTGAAGCGAGTTATTATTGATCCTGAGAGGTACCCTAAAGAAAAAGTAGGAATACTGAGCATCAGGCTCGCTGCAGAAGACAGAGACTTCAACATTGTCTATTGGTGCTCTGGGGTCCTAACAATGGGGCGACGTGGCGAGAGTTATTGTACTGACAGGGTCAGCAGATAGATTTGGAAAATCTATAATCTACCGGTGTCTGAAATGCCTTGTCTCCAATTTCAGGATTCTCCCCACAAATATCAAATAAACTACAGCTCGATTTTAAAAACCTCCTGTGTTTCCAAAGTCTTGTGCCCTTGCTGTCTTGCATTTCCCTTGTGTTCTGAACCTTCCAAGATCTCAGACCTTCTTCAATTCTGGCACTCTGCTGATCTCTGAAGTAGGTCCAGCATTGGTGACCATGCCTAGAGTGCCCACGCTCAGAGCTCTGGGATTCCCTCATTAATCCTCTCTAGCTCTCTCTGTTCCTGTTTAAGATGATCCCTGGAACCTACCTAACCTGTGATCTCTACCACCTAAAAAGACAAGGGCAGTAGATGCATGAGAAATCCAGCCCCTTTGCAGATGACCTTCTTGACTTGGAAATATACCATTATTTCTCCATCAACACTAGGTTCAAATCCTGGAACCCCCTGTCCAACAGCACTGTTGGGACCACCTTGACCAGAAGGACTGCAGTGGTTTAAGAAGGCTCCCCACCAGCACCTTCTCGAGGACAATTAGGGGATGGGAAATAAATGTTCACCTTCCCAATAATGCCACAGGCATAAATATTGTCCAGAATATTGGAGAAAATTCCCACGTTCAAGGCATTTCAGGAGAAGGCTGTAAGCATGCACTCAGTTTAAGTTCCAAGTAGAAGCTGATCAAATAGGATTTATTTAATTACTTAAAGGTTTTCAACAGGCAGTGGATGAGGTTACAGCACGACATTAAGACAGCTAATTGTACTGAAGGTATACCAAAGAATGGCTGGACTTTCTGGTTAGTCCAAGGGGACGTTGCTGGCTTAAGGGATGATGGTCAAAGCTGCTTCCACGAATCTCTCTGTCGTGTTCCGAATCTCTAGTCACACAGGATGTCAGGGTTGTCTTTGCTGTAGATCTTATATCTGCAAAGCCTCTTGTCAAAAACTGCTTCGCAGTTACTTGGAACGTCAGGGGTTTGAACGTACCTGTCAGGAGAGGAAAATAGACACCGGTGTTAGTGATCCCACTCATGATTACATTCCACCTCCCTGCATACTAATCCAGGAAAAGATTTGCCTTTCTACAGCCCCTTTCGCATCTCTTTCAGGATGTCCCATAGCCATTGGCGTGTGTTGTAATACAGCAAGTATTTATACACAGAAAATTCCCCTGCTCCCCTTCAAAATGGAGGCATCATCTCTACTTTCTTTATATTAATTTTATGGATCTGGGAGTCAGTTGCAAGGCCAGCATTTGTTGCCCATCCTTAACCAGCCTCTCCCAGGATTTATCATAGAATCATAGAACAGTACAGCACGATACAGGCCCTTCGGCCCACAATGTTGTGCTGACCTTTAAAGCTAGCCTAAGACTATGTAACCCCTTCCTCCCACATATCCCTCTATTTTAAATTCCTCCATATGCTTATCTAGTAATCTCTTGAAATTGACCAATGTACCTGCCTCCACCACCACCCCAGGCAGCACATTCCATGCCCCAACCACTCTCTGGGTAAAAAACCTTCCTCTGATATCTCCCTTGAACTTCCCACCCATTACTTTAAAGCCATGCCCTCTTGTATTGAGCATTGGTACCCTAGGAAAGAGGCGCTGGCTGTCCACTCTATCTATTTCTCTTAATATTTTGTACACCTCTATCATGTCTCTCCTCATCCTCCTTCTCTCCAAAGAGTAAAGCCCTAGCTCTGTTAGTCTGTCCTCATAATGCATACTCTCTAAACCAGGCAGCATCCTGGTAAATCTCCTCTGCACCCTTTCCAACGCTTCCACTTCCTTCCTATATTGAGGCGACCAGAACCGGATGTAGTACTCTAAGTGTGGTCTAACCAGAGTAAGATTTAGCCTAAGACTGGCGCCTCCACCAATGTCACTGGAAGAGATTACATGATGTACTTTGGGGTAAACCTGGGACTGTGCTGTTAAACTCATACCACAATCGTACCGACAGGACACAAGGAGCTGCTAATCTGGACCGTTCTTTCAAAGGGAATATGGAAAAATATGGGACAGCAAGACACACCAACTGGAGTCACTTATGCATGGAGTCATACAGCATGGAAGCAGGCCCTTCGGCCCACCGAGTCTGTGCTGACCATTGAGCACCCATTTACACTAATCCTATACTAATCTCATTTCATTCTCCCCACATTCCCCTCAACTCCCACCAGATTCTACCACTCACATACAAATTCATTGTTGTTGGGTCTAAATCCTGGACTTCCCTGCCCAACAGCACAGTGGGAGCACCTACACCAAAAGGACTGCAGCAGAGCTAACTGCCACACCACTCTGGTGCCTTTATGGGTCAAAGATAGTCAAAATAGGTAAAGAGTCTACTTACTTACTGCAAGCTTTTAAAACTTGATGTGCATCAAGTGCGCAAAATTAAAAATACCAATTTAAACGGAAAATATCTTCAGTCGTAAAAGGGCAGAGTGATTTCAATTTAATGGAAACTGCATTCTGGTCCTGTGGAAACAAGTGTGTGCAACTTACTCTGTACAGCATATTGCAGTAACCTTCCCGCAGTAACAGGAGTAGCAATCTTCACCTTTCCACATCGAACCAACACTGTGTGGAAATCCCGTTTTCCAAGCATTCTGCAAACAGGAAATCACAGTGTCAGAACCACCGGCAATGGCAGAGCCCGTCACAGAGCAGGGAAGTTGATCGGGATTGAGTTGTAGGATCATAACGTTATACAGCTTGGAAAATGCCCTTTGGCTCACTGAGTCTATGTTGACCCTCGGCACCCATTTACACTAATCCTAAAGTAATCCCATTTCATTTTCCCCACATTCCCATCAACTGCCCCCAGATTCTACCACTCATCTGCATGTCTACCAAACTGCATGTCTTTCAGATGTAGGAGGAAACCAGAACACCCGGGGGAAACTGACGTCACTGGGACAACATGCAAACTCCACACAGACAGCACCGGAGGTCAGGGTTGAACCCAGGTCACTGGAGCTGTGAGGCAGCAGATCTACTGGCTGTGCCAATGTGCCGCCCAAATTGAAAGGTCTCATCCTGCTGTCTGGGCCACTCAACACTTGATCTGGCTTGGCACCTTGTGTGAAAAACCTAGATTTTAAAGTTCTCTCTTACCCTTGCTTTCTATTCATTTCACCACCTTGGTCTGTCCCTGTCTCTGCAACCCCATCTGGCACTGCCACCTTCCAAATCCAATCTCCTGGTTTCCCCCAAGTTAATTGCTTCACCATTGGCAACCATAAACAGTACAGTGTATACTCCCTAGATTAGAAACAAAGTATTGGAGGAACTCAGCAGGTCAGGAAGCATCTATGCTGATGGAGGGTCTCAACCCGAAATGTCAACTATCCCTTTGCCTCCATAGATGTTGCCTGACCCACTGAAATCCTCCAGCAGTTTGATTTTTGCTCTGATCCGGGACACAGGACCTGCAGATTCCAGCATCTGCAGTCTCTTGTGTCCTGCGTTAGAAACTCCAGGAGTACTGTAGATATTCTTGCGGTTAGACCTTACTGGCCGAATCCAAGGTTCACCCCAAAATACACCACATAACGTTTCTCATAATACTGGTTGAGACTCCAATCCTAGCCTTACCCTGTGAGTGGTTAACGCTGCCCCCACAGCCTGAACTCAGAACGCTCCTTGAACCATGAGCGTTTGAATAACCAAGTTAAAGAAGGCTACAGACAAGTGCTGGTTAATAGGATTAGCATTAATCGGTACGATGCTCAGCATGGATATGGTGGGCTGAAGGGTCTGCTTCTGTGTTGTATCGTTCTATGACTCTGTCTCCTTTAAAGCCTCCCTCAATATCTCCTTCTGATCTTAAAAGCTCACCCTTGCCACCTTTTATTGATTCATTGGTGTACGGAGGAATGAGATGCTCCAGAAATACTGGCCCAGTGCAGTCCAGCTCCAGCCCAGTCTGACCTCCTCGGTCTGCAGCCTAGGAGGTGGAGCAGGCATTGCTGAGGTGCTGCTGCACTCTAGTGCCCGGGGCTGAGTACTGCAAGCAGCACTGCCCTTGGCTCAGAACCAACAACAATCAGGCTGTCCATCAGAGTGAGAAACAATGTTCACTGTCAGAAGCGATCTCTCTGCCATGACTGAGTGCTCACGGTAGCTTCCACTTCCCCCTCAGCTCTCCAGCCTCTGTGTGTTTCCTTTTTGATCTTTGCTCCTTGGAGTGAGCAGCTTGGGAAAGGCTCATTAAACCAAGCAGTGCAAGGATGGTTTGTGAGGAGGCCCCCACCGCACCCGGGACCCAGGGCATGCTGTGCAATAGAGTTGACCTTGCACACTTGGAGAATGTGGATGTTTGAGAAAAGCTCGCGGGCAGCGTGCAGTGTGACTGAGATTGGCAGTGCATGAAGGATCTGACAGGAATGCATCTTCTGCCCATCAGCCAAGTACGGTCTTGGTGCTTGTTTGAAAGTTCTGACAATGAGGCATTCTGCCAAATGGTTTGGACAGTCTGGTCAGGAGCCATCCCACAGGATCCATCGTGCCCTTCTCCCACAGTGTCTCCAGGATGCTTCATGCTGACCACTGCCTGATGGACTTTGCGTTCAAGTGATATTTTTTCCACAAAGGGCAGGTGGTATGACATAGAGCAACTGAGTAGCACGTTCTGCGGTAACATGGCCAGACCCGTCCTTCAAAACAAGGGGCAGTTAGAAGCTCAGCATGCAGTCCACACAGGGGATCGACACACAGGGATCTGCACACAGCTAGAGGCAACTACACACAAAGGTAGCCTTCAGGATGAGGGGAGCATTGGCTTTATCTTCCCTTCCCCCCCACCCACCACTTTCTCTGGTATTTCGTACATCACGTCCCCGAAGACTTGATCTATTGTGGATCTCCAGATGAAACGGAAGTTGGCTCAAGTCACTGCCTTGGTGCAGGAGCAGAACTTGAACCACACACGGCAGGACCGAGAGCACCTCGCATCTGATGACCATCAAGAGGGAGCACTGCTCCCACAGTCCCAGTTTTTGTTTCACCTTGGCTGTCCGCTCTGTCTAGTTCAAAGTGCACACTGGTAACTGGCCCTGGGTAGTGAAGGTCAGATTGGGAAAGTCTTGGACACTCCTGTGGCTGAACAGGAGCAAAGAATGAAGAGGAAACAACAAGAAATGTCTTCGTCCAGATAGCAGTGAACCTTTGGAACTCTCTGCACAAGGGTGATGTGGAGACAGGTCACAGTGTGTGTTTAAGGACAAAATCGATAAGCTTTTCAGTACTAAAGTAATCAAGGGATTATAGAGTTAGTGCAGGAAAGTGGTGCTGAGATAAAAGATTGGCTCTGATATGAATGCTGATTGGCTGGGCCCATTGCCACACAGGGTGACTTGCCAAGTTCTGTTTATTTCATTCATTGGGATGTGGGTATAAGGTCAAAATTTATTGTCCATCCCAAGCTGAGTAAGGAATAATGAGGCACCATTTTAAAATCTGAGTGTTAAATGGTACTACCCAGGATTCAAACCCAACAATGGTGCAGGACCCACAATATATTTTCAAGTCAAGATTGCATGTAATTTGGAGGTGGTACACCTCCCATGCACCTACTACCCTTGGTGGCTAAGGTAATTTTAATTTGCAGAGAAGATAGTGGGGGATGGATGGATAGGATGAAGGAAATATCTCCGGTAGGGTGAGACCAAATGACCAAATGTAGCAGAGAGAGGCAGATTAAGCTTCATTGTCTGTGTTGTGGGTTGCTAATTTCAGGGGTGTTTGAGACACCCTAGAGGTCAGGTTGTACCAAGAAGAGAGAGAAAAATTGAGCCAAAATCTCTGCTTTAAACTGGTCTATTTTGGATGGTGTTGAGTTCTGGAATATTGTTGGAGTTATATTTATCCAGACAAGTGGAGAGAGTTCAGTCATATTTCTGATTTGTGCCCTGTTAGGGGTGTTGGAGAACGCACAGCCTCTGAGCTGCTCTAGTTACACACACTGTTTGTTGGCGGCTCCAGCTAAGTTTCTTATCAGTGTTATCCCTCAGGGAGTCCGTGGTGGTATGGCAATGTTGTGGACTGCCAAGGTGAGGTGGCTAGACCAGGTGTTGGAGATAGCTATAGCCTAGCACTTGTGTGGCATGTTTGTAACTTACCACATTACCAGGCTTGTGAATGGAACAGTGCAGTCCATCAGCGAACACCCTATTTCTGACCCCATGAAGAAGGGAAAGTCCAGTTACACATGGGGTTTGAAACTGCACAGTGATACACCGTGTCCCTTATAAAATATCCAATGAAATGGAGCCAAATGTTGCTCATATTCAGGCTGCAGTTTATCACCGAAAATGGAATCCTCCCATTGCTATAAGTTCCACAACAATATGATTCAATATCTCATTATTCAATCACAAGGTTGTGGATCTTATGGATTAGTCATTTCCATTTTCAGTGACAGCTTGTAGCCTGAATCTGAAAATAGAAATATTGTGTGGAAAGTCAACAAAATCTAGTCTTCTTTCAAAAGAGAAAGTGTGCTTACAAGAATCCAGCTTGACTGAAGTGCTTTGCCAGCAGTGACGTGCTTCTGAAGTGTCGTTACTCAGGAGTAGAAGAAATACACAGAATTTTTGCACAGAGGAAAAAAGAGAATGAAAGAGAAAAAGAGAAAAGAACATGGAAAGGGAGGAGAGAAAGAGGGGGAGAGAGAGAGAGAGAAAGAGAGAGAGAAACTGGTTGACATTATGAACTGCAAACCATTCACCAACATCAAACGACAGCATTCCACTAGACTTACATTAATATACTTTGTGCACAGCAAGCTCTCACGATCACAGACAATCTTTACTTACTGACCTTTATTAAATGTTGGTCAGCATATCAGAGATAAGTC